>NC_092283.1:5862342-5902366 GCF_036320965.1 Panulirus ornatus
TCACATAATCCAGCGAGGCTAACTAAACAAGGCCACCGTGACCGGAAGAGGAACCAAACAGCACAACATAAGGTAGGGTTGCTACTCTGAGTTGCCCGAGTGACGTCATGAGAAGGGCGGGTTATTGTATATACAAACAATCTGATCAATGATTGGTCGGTCAATCCCAAACCCCACCTATCACATGACGTCAGCCGACAACTTCAACGCAGCAACCCTATCTTATGTTCTCCTGTTTTGACCGTCTTCCGCTCAGAGTCGCATTTCAGCAGGATAAAGTCGACGTCATTTCACAAAATCCAGCGAGGCTAACTAAACAAGTCCACCGTGACCGAAAGAAGAAATCTAACAGCACAACATAAGGTAGGGTTGCTACTCTGAGTTGCCCGAGTGACGTCATGAGAAGGGCGGGATTTTGTACCTATAAGGCATCTGACCAATGATTGGTCATGTCCAAGCCCCACCTATGAAACGACGTCATCCGGCTACTTCAATAGAGCAACCCACCTTATGTTCTCCTATTTGTACCGACTTCCTCCATGAGTCGCATTTCAGCAGTTTACCGAGCTTATTAAAGAGTGAGTCAACATTCACATAAATGAGCCAACGAGGCCAAGAAAAGGCCACCGTGAGCGGAAGAGAAACCAAACAGCACATCATAAGGTAGGGTTGCTACTTTGAGCTCCCGGATGATGTCATGAGAAGGGCGGGGCTCTGAACCCACAAATTATTTTATCAGTGATTGGTCGGTCAATCCCAAACCCGACCTCTCATATGACGTCAGCCTTATGTTCTGTTTTTAGCGTCTTCTGCTCAGTGTCGCATTTCAGCATTTGCCCGAGCTTTATTATTATTATTATTGTTATTATTATTAGCATAAGGAGTCTTCTAGCCAGCGAGGCCAAGAAAGGCCTCCGTGAGCGGAAGAGAAATCAAACAGCACAATATAAAGTAGGGTTGCTACTCTGAGTTGCCCGAGTGACGTCATGAGAAGGGCGGGATTTTGTACCTATAAGGCATCTGACCAATGATTGGTCATGTCCAAGCTCCACCTATCAGATAACGTCATCCGGCTACTTCAACGCAGCAACCCTACCTTATGTTCTCCTATTTGGACCGTATTCCGCCCAGGGTCCCATTTCAGCAGTTGACCGAGCTTATTAAAAAGAGTCGACATTCACATGAATGGGCCAGTGAGGCCAAGAAAGGCCTCCTTGAGCCTAAGAGAAACCAAACAGGACATCATAAGGTAGGGTTGCTACTCTGAGTTCCCGGGTGTCGTCATGAAGGTGGAGCTCTGTAATCCACATAGTATGTGTCCAATGATTGGTTATGCCCAGGCCACGCCTATCAGATGACGTCAGCCAGGTACTTCAACGCAGCAGCCCTATCTTATGTTCTCCTGTTTGGACCGTCTTCCGCTCAGAGTCACATTTCAGCAGGATAAAGCCGCCGTCATTTCACATAATTCAGCGAGGCCAAACAAGGCAACCGTGAGCGGAAGAGTAATCAAACAGCACAACATAAGGTAGGGTTGCTACTCTGAGGTACCCGGGTGACATCATGAGAAAGGCGGGGTTCGGAACCCACAAATTATCTGATCAATGATTGGTAGGTCAATTCCAATCCCCATCTGTCAAAAGACGTCATCCGGCTACTTCAACGCATCAATCCTACTTTATGTTCTATTTGGACCGTCTTCCGCCCAGAGTCGCATTTCAGCAGTTGACCGAGCTTATTAAAGAGTCAACATTCACATGAATGAACCAGCGAGGCCAAGAAAGGCGACGTAAGGGGGAGAGAAACCAAACAGGACATCATAAGGTAGGGCTGTTACTCTTAGCTCCCGGGTGACGTCATGAGAACGGCGGGATTTTGTACCTATAAGGCATCTGACCAATGATTGGTCATGTCCAAGCCCCACCTATGAAACGACGTCATCCGTCTACTTCAATAGAGCAACCCACCTTATGTTCTCCTATTTGTACCGTCTTACGCCTAGAGTCGCATTTCAGCTGTTGACTGAGCTTATCAAAGCGTCAACATTCACATGATTGAGCCACTGAGGCCAAATAAGGTCACCGTGAGCGGAAGAGAAACCAAACAGGACATCATAAGGTAGTGTTGCTACTCTGAGTTCCCGGGTGACGTCATGAGGGTGGAGCTCTGTAATCCACATAGGATGTGTCCAATGATTGGTTATGCACAGGCCACGCCTATCAGATGACGTCAGCCAGGTACTTCAACGCAGCAACCCTATCTTATGTTCTCCTGTTTGGACCGTTTTCCGCTCAGAGTCGCATTTCAGCAGGATAAAGCCGCTGTCATTTCACATAATCCAGCGAGGCTAACTAAACAAGGCCACCGTGACCGGAAGAGGAACCAAACAGCACAACATAAGGTAGGGTTGCTACTCTGAGTTGCCCGAGTGACGTCATGAGAAGGGCGGGTTATTGTATATACAAACAATCTGATCAATGATTGGTCGGTCAATCCCAAACCCCACCTATCACATGACGTCAGCCGACAACTTCAACGCAGCAACCCTATCTTATGTTCTCCTGTTTTGACCGTCTTCCGCTCAGAGTCGCATTTCAGCAGGATAAAGTCGACGTCATTTCACAAAATCCAGCGAGGCTAACTAAACAAGTCCACCGTGACCGAAAGAAGAAATCTAACAGCACAACATAAGGTAGGGTTGCTACTCTGAGTTGCCCGAGTGACGTCATGAGAAGGGCGGGATTTTGTACCTATAAGGCATCTGACCAATGATTGGTCATGTCCAAGCCCCACCTATGAAACGACGTCATCCGGCTACTTCAATAGAGCAACCCACCTTATGTTCTCCTATTTGTACCGACTTCCTCCATGAGTCGCATTTCAGCAGTTTACCGAGCTTATTAAAGAGTGAGTCAACATTCACATAAATGAGCCAACGAGGCCAAGAAAAGGCCACCGTGAGCGGAAGAGAAACCAAACAGCACATCATAAGGTAGGGTTGCTACTTTGAGCTCCAGAGTGATGTCATGAGAAGGGCGGGGCGCTGAACACATAAATCATCTGATCAATGATTGGTCGGTCAATCCCAAGCCCCACCTATCAGATGACGTCAGCCGACTACTTCATTGCAGCAACCCTAATTATGTTCTCCTGTTTGGACCGTCTTCCGCCTAGAGTCGCATTTCAGTAGTTGACCAAGCTTATCAAAGAGTCATCATTCACATGATTGAGCCAGTGAGGCCAAGTAAGGCCACCGTGAGCGGAAGAGAAACCAAACAGGACATCATAAGGTAGGGTTGCTACTCTGAGCTCCCGGGTGACGTCATGAAGATGGAGCTCTCTAATCCACATAGTAGGTGTCCAATGATTGGTTATACACAGGTCCCGCCTATCAGATGACGTCAGCCAGGTACTTCAACGCAGCAACCCTAGAGATCTTATGTTTTGTTTCGACAATCTTCCGCTCAGAGGCGCATTTTAGTAGGATAAAGACGCCGTCATTTTACAAAATCTAGCGAGGCTAAACAAGGCCACAATGAGCGGAAGAGGAATCAAACAGTACAACATGATGTACGGTTGCTACTTTGAGTTGCCCGAGTGACGTCATGAGAAGGGCGGGATTTTGTACCTATAAACCATCTGACCAATCGATATGTCATGTCCAAGCCCCACGTATCAGACGACGTCATCCGGATACTTCAACGCAGTAACCCTACCTTATATTCTCCTATTTGGACCGTCTTCCTCCTGAATTCGCATTTCAGCAGTTGAGCGAGCTTATTAAAGAGTCAACATTTTTGCATGAATGAGCCAGCGAGGCAAATAAAGACGACGTGAGGGGAAGAGAAACCAAACAGGACATCATAAGGTAGGGTTGCTACTCTGAGCTCCCGGGTGACGTCATGAAGATGGAGCTCTCTAATCCACATAGTAGGTGTCCAATGATTGGTTATACCCAGGCCCCACCTATCAAATGACGTCAGCCAGGTACTTCAACGCAGCAACCCTATCTTATGTTCTCCTGATTAGACCGTCTTCCGCTCAGAGTCGCATTTCTGCAGGATAAAGGCGCCTCATTTCAAATAATCCAGCGAGGCCAAACAAGGCCACCGTGAGCGGAAGAGGAATCAAACAGCACAACATAAGGTACTGTTGCTACTCTGAGTTGCCCGAGTGACGTCATGAGGAGGGCGGGGTATTGTATATACAAACAATCTGATCAATGATTGGTCGGTCATGCCCAAGAGCCACCTATCATTTGACGTCAACCTTATGTTCTGTTTGGATCGTCTTCTGCTCAGTGTCGCATTTCAGCATTTGCCCGAGCTTTATTATTATTATTATTGTTATTATTATTACCATAAGGAGTCTTGTAGCCAACGAGGCCAAGAAAGGCCTCCGTGAGCGGAAGAGAAATCAAACAGAACAATATAAAGTAGGGTTGCTACTCTGAGTTGCCCGAGTGACGTCATGAGAAGGGCGGGATTTTGTACCTATAAGGCATCTGACCAATAATTGGTCATGTCCAAACCCCACCTATCAGATGACGTCATCCGGATACTTCAACGCAGCAACCCTACCTTATGTTTTCCTATTTGAATCGTCTTCCGCCAAGAGTCGCATTTCAGCAGTTGACCGAGCTTATTAAAGAGAAGAGTCAACATTCACATGAATGAGCCAGCGAGGCCAAGAAAGGAGACGTAAGGGGGAGAGAAACCAAACAGGACATCATAAGGTAGGGTTGCTACTCTTACCTCCCGGGTGACGTCATGAGAAGAGCTGGGCTTTGAGCACATAAATTATCTGATCAATGATTGGTCAGTAAGTTCCAAACCCCATCTATCAGATGACGTCATCCGAATACTTCAACACACCAACCCTACCTTATGTTCTCCTATTTGGACCGTCTTCCGCCCAAATTCGCATCTCAGCAGTTGGCCGAGCTTATTAAAGAGTCAAAATTTGCATGAATGAGCCAGCGAGGCAAAGAAAGACGTCCATAGTCGCATTGCAGTAGTTGACCGAGCTTATTAAAGAGTCGACATTCACATGTATGAGCGAGCCAACGAGGCCAAGAAAGGCCACTGTGAGCGGAAGAGAAACCAAACAGGACATCATAAGGTAGTGTTGCTTCTCTGAGCTCCCGGATGATGTCATGAGAAGGGCGGGGCTCTGAACCCACAAATTATCTGATCAATGATTGGTCGGTCAATCCCAAACCCCACCTATCACATGACATCAGCCGACAACTTCAACGCAGCAACCCTATCTTATGTTCTGTTTGGACCGTCTTCTACTCAGAGTCGCATTTCAGCAGGATAAAGCCGCCGTCATTTTACATAATCCAGCGAGGCTAACTAAACAAGGCCACCGTGAGCGGAAGAGGAATCAAACAGCACAACATAAGGTACGGTTGCTACTTTGAGTTGCCCGAGTGACGTCATGAGAAGGGCGGGATTTTGTACCTATAAACCATCTGACCAATCGATTGGTCATGGCCAAGCCCCACCTATCAGACGACATCATCCGCATACTTCAACGCAGCAACCCTACCTTATGTTCTCCTATTTGGACCGTCTTCCGCCCAAATTCGCATTTCAGCAGTTGGCCGAGCTTATTAAAGAGTCAAAATTTGCATGAATGAGCCAGCGAGGCAAAGAAAGACGACGTGAGGGGAAGAGAAACCAAACAGGACATCATAAGGTAGGGTTGCTACTCTGAGCTCCCGGGTGACGTCATGAGAAGAGCGGGGCTCTAAACACACAAATTATCTGATTAATGGTTGGTCGGTAAGTTCCAAACCCCACCTATCAGATGACGTCTTCCGGGTACTTCAACACACCAACCCTACCTTATGTTCTCCTTTTTGCACCGTCTTTCGCCCATAATCGCATTGCAGCAGTTGACCGAGCTTATTAAAGAGTCGACATTCACATGAATAGGCCAGTGAGGCCATGAAAGGCCACCGTGAGCGTAAGAGAAACCAAACAGGACATCATAAGGTAGGGTTGTATTCTGAGTTCCCGGGTGACGTCATGAGGTGGAGCTCCGTAAGCCACATAGTACGTTGTGCTGTTTGGTTTCTCTTCCACTCACGGTGGCCTTGTTTGGCCTCGCTGTCTTATCTGAAATGACGACGGCTTTATCCTGCTGAAATGCGACTCTGAGTGGAAGACGGTCCAAAAAAGAAAACATAAGATAGTGTTGCTGCATTGAAGTACCCGGCTGACGTCATCTGACAGACGGGCCTGGGTATAACCAATCATTGGACAGATACTTTGTGGATTACAGAGCTCCACCCTCATGACGTCACACGGGAGCTCAGAGTAGCAACCCTACCTTATGATGTCCTGTTTGGTTTCTCTTTCGCTCACGGTCGCCTTTCTTGGCCTCGCTGGCTCATTCATGTGAATGTTGACTCTTTAATAAGCTCGGTCTACTGCTGAAACCCAACTCTGAGCGGAAGACGGTCCAAACAGGAGAACATAAGATAGGGTTGCTGCTATGAAGTACCCGGCTGACGTCATCTGATAGGCGGGGCCTGGGCATGACCGACCAAATCTTTGGGCAGATATTTTGTGGGTTCAGAGCCCCGCCCTTCTCATGACTTCACCCGGTAGCTCAGCGCAGCAATCCTCCCTTATGTTGTGCTATTTGGTTCCTCTTCCACTCACGGAGGTCTTTCTTAACCTCGCTAGCTCATTTGAATGAAGACATTTTTGGTAAAAAAAAAGGCACTCTGAGCGGAAGACGGTCCAAACAGGAGAACATAAGGTAGGCTTGCTGTGTTGAAGTATACGGATGACGTCATGTGATAGGTGGCGCTGGGGCATGACCGACCAATCATTGATCAGATAGTTTGTATATACAAAACTCCGCACTTATCATGGCGTCACTCGGCTAACTCAGAGAAGCAACCTTACCTTATGTTGTGCTGTTTGATTCCTCTTCCGTTCACGGAGGCCTTTCTAGGCCACACTTGCTAGAAGACTCCTTATGGTAATAATAATAATAAAAAAAAGCTCGGGCAAATGCTGAAATGCGACTCTGAGCAAAAGACGGTCCAAACAGAACATAAGATAGTTTTGGCTTGTTGAAGTACCTGGATGACGTCATCTGATAGGTATTGCTTGGGATTTACCGACCAATCATTGATCAGATAATTTATGGGTTCAGAGCCCCGCCCTTCTCATGACGTCACCCGGGCAGCTCAGAGTAGCAACCCTACCTTATGATGTGCTGTTTGGTTCCTCTTCCGGTCACGGTGGCCTTGTTTGACCTCGCTGGCTTATATGTGAAAAGACGACGGCTTTATCCTGCTGAAATGCGACTCTGAGAGGAAGACGGTCCAAAAAGGAAAACATAAGATAGGGTTGCTGTGTTGAAGTACCCTGATGACGTCATCTGGTAGACGGGGCCTGGGTATAACCAATCATTGGACACATACTATGTGGATTACAGAGCTCCGCCCTCATGACGTCGCCCGGGAGCTCTGAGTAGCAACCCTACCTTATGATGTCCTGTTTGGTTCCTCTTCCGCTCACGGAGGCCTTTCTTGGCGTGGCTGGGTCATGCGAAATGGCTATTCTTTATGATAAAAGAAACAAAAATACGGTCAATTTTTGAAACCCAACTCTGAGCGGATGACGGTCCAAACAGGAGAACATAAGATAGGGTTGCTGCGTTGAAGTACACGGCTGACGTCATCTGATAGGCGAGGCCTGGGCATGACCGACCAAATCTTTGGGCAAATATTTTGTGGGTTCAGAGCCCCACCCTTCTCATGACGTCACCCGGTAGCTCAGCGCAGAAATGTTCCCTTATGTTGTGCTATTTGGTTCCTCTTCCACTCACGGAGGTCTTTCTTAGCCCCGCTGGCTCATTTGAATGACGACATTTATGGTAAAAAAAAAGGCACTCTGAACGGAAGACGGTCCAAACAGGAGAACATAAGGTAGGGTTGCTGCGTTGAAGTATCAGGATGACGTCATATGATAGGTGGCGCTGGGGCATGACCGACCAATCATTGATCAGATAGTTTGTATATACAAAACTCCGCCCTTATCATGGCGTCACTCGGGTAACTCAGAGTAGCAACCTTACCTTATGTTGTGCTGTTTGATTCCTCTTCCGCTCACGGAGGCCTTTCTAGGCCACACTTGCTAGAAGACTCCTTATGGTAATAATAATAATAAAAAAAGCTCGGGCAAATGCTGAAATGCGACTCTGAGCAGAAGACGGTCCAAACAAAACATAAGATAGTTTTGGCTTGTTGAAGTACCTGGATGACGTTTTCTGATAGGTGGGGCTTGGGACTTACCGACCAATCATTGATCAGATAATTTGTGGGTTCAGAACCCCGCCCTTCTCATGACGTCACCCGGGTAGCTCAGAGTAGCAACCCTCCTTTTTTTTTTTTCTCTATTGCCAGTTAGTAATGTGCAATGGGGGAAGATCTATATACTGTGCGAAGGTCTTAACTATCAGCTAAGCTACGTATTGATAGTGAAGGAAGTTGTTAATTGGAAAGAGTGTATGGATACTGTAAGGGGAAGACTATAGGCCAGAATGCTGATAGCACAGTTCGAGATAAGTTTTAAGGTGGCAGTTAGATGATGTTTCGGACTCTGTTGGGTCCGGCGACTTAGGTTGCCGACTTAGGCACAGCGACCTTCCAGCACCGCTCACCTTCCAGTACGGCCGTCGCGCGGGAGCAATGGGCAGCCCTGCCAAGGCGTCCACCGCCCGACCGACAACCCGACCTCAGGTACTGGTACCTGCCTGTGGGGGCCACGGGAGAACAGCCTAATCCCGCACACCCTAAGCCGACAAAGGGGGGAATACCTTACGCCTGCCCGGTGGGCCGACACCAGATGTTCGAGGCAGACTCTGACTATTAGCCTGTGCTCTTGGACCACATCCTGTGAAGGGAGTGGGTCCAGGTTAGGGCTTTGACACTGCACACCTCAAGGTCCCGGTATGTCAACCCTAGCCCTCTGAGAGCACTCACGCTTTCCTGACACCATGCACCTCGCCAACTCAGGGTGGCCGAAGACACGTGCATGGTGTCTTTCCCTGTGTATTCCCGTACGCCTTGTAAGACTTCCGGGGTACCGTAGTAGCTGCACTTGTACTGATGTGCAGCTGAAAGCGGGAAGTGAATCCCAGAGAACTGGGTGTCAATTATGTAGGCCTCTGTACCTTTGGAAGCCACGATGTCCGGCTTCCTAAAGGACCCCACAATCGGAATGCGCTGCTCGCAGGACACCTGAAAACCTCTTTGTCTCAGTCGCCCGGCCAAATAGGCACACATGTTGTCGTGCCGTTTTACCTTCCCGCCATGTGTACGAGGCGTACCCGGCTTATGGCAGGTATCACAGAGGCCGTTGATCTCGGGCCGGCCTCTGGACGCCCTGGCAGGGGTGGGTAATGCGCCTATCCGCACTTGGACGGCCTTCACATAGTCGGCACCGGACAGGAAACGGTTCCCGCCATTTACCCAACTACTCACCTGAGGCACAGTGGCAGATGGAGCAAGAGCCGCACCGTCGACAGTGCTGACCAGGTTAGCCCTCCATACGTGCTGGCGTTCGGCCTTACTCCCCGCCTGTTGACCGGCAATACATGCGGGTCCGGACCAGCGCTGCAGCTTGCTCAACACTGCAGGATCCCGGACAGCCGCCTGAATTACTGGGTCGGTCGAGGTGAGCAGTTTTCCGAACCGCGCTTGTTTATTTAGCCGGACGGTTGAAACAAAGTCTGGTATACCCAGCCCACCATCTCCTGCTGTCGAGTGGAAGAATGCACAGGGCACGTCATGGGCTAGGCGCAGCCAGCGGCGGACCGCTACTCGCACTTGCCTGTCATGCGCGCTAACTGAGTCTTATATACTTCCCCCAACACCAGTTGATGCATGAGCTTGGGCATCAGATGCTCCACAAGCAACGCAATCCGCTGTTGAGGTTTTAGAGGGGCTCTGGTGATGTTTCGGAGCCCCTCTTCTAGCAGAGCTCCGTATGACTTACGCCGACCCCCGGTCCCGACGAGAATCCCGAGGTACTTGTATTCGTCCTCAGCGCTCATGGAACCGACAGCGCTACCCAAGACTTGGAACGTCCTGTTCTTATTGACGTACCAAGTCTTGCGTTTGCCGTCGACCTCCATGCTGAGGGTACGACACTTCCCTGGGTTGACCTGAAGCCCACCCAGCCAATGCTGATACTGTTTTGTCTCCCAACTTAACACCTACACCGGTCTCCTTCACCCTCGCGATTCCCTCGTCAATCACAAGGTTGAAGAGAATCGGTGATAATGGGTCACCCTGTTTGACCCCACGAGTCATATTAATCTTCTCCGACATCCCGTCGTTGCCTTCAATGTTAGTGAAGGCTCGGTCGTACGTCGACATAATGTATGTCCTGACGAGGGCAGGGATGCCCTTCCGCGACATGACCTGCTCGATAGTGCTATGATTACCACAATTGAATGCTTTGGCCATGTCGAGGAATGCCAGGTGCACACCGTGAGCGTGTGCCCGCGCACGACCGACGATCGCATCCAAGATCGTGAGGTTCTCGAGGCATCCGTCCACTGGAACGAATGCCTTTTGAGCTTCATCGATCTGGACGAGGCTCGAGATGCGGCTGCTCAAGATCTTATGGAGCAGGCGGACTACGGCACAGGAGATGGTGATAGGCCTGTAGTCCTTGGGTTCGGTTGGGTTGGGGACCTTAGGTATCAGCACCGTTCTGTTAGCCTTCAATGGCTCTGGCAACGCAGACGTAGCTAACCAGAGGTTGAACATTTTGGCCAGAACCCTCGGAGGAATGGACTTCAGCAACCGAGTCGACATACCATCAGGTCCAGGAGCAGATGTTCTGGTGGCTTTGAGGTGGTGTGCTACCTCGTCTAAGGTTATGATCTCTGCCAGTTGTTCACGTATTAAGTCAAAGTCGGTAATGGCACGTTCGTCCGGCTCAGATGGTCGAGAGACGAGAGCCTCCCAAAAGAGATTGAGGCGTTCCGGCCCAACCGAAGTTGGCGGTACCTCCCAGTCACCTTTGAGTGCCTGTCCAGCAGCCAAAGATCTATTCTCACGATAGAGTCTCTGTACTTTGCGGTATTGCTCCCTTCTAAGCCGGTTCCCAAGCAAAGGAGCCTCCTCCGCGAGGCGTACGCGGCCTGAGTTCGCCGACTGCCTTGAACCACCTCCACCACGATTCGGGCGGTCTTGGGGCGAGTTACAGGAGCTTAGCAACTGTGATGCGTGCTCTGCAACTGCCCTGGTTGCGGCGAGGCAGTCACCCTGACGCAAGTGGTCAAGGGCTTCATTTAGGACGTCCTCGCCCCACGATGTACTTGTGGGGACGAGTAGTAATGCGTCGAAATAAGCGACAGTCTCCGCCACAAAGGAAGCAATCGATTGAGATGGGGATTGGGGGACCCGCGGAATGACTGGAACAGATCAAACCGTGGGAGGAATGGTCATCTCACCACTGGGTTCCGCACTCGCGTACATCCCTGTACGTGGTGCTTCCCCCGGGGCGTCATTCCGCGTGTTGCTTCGCGTTGTGGCTGGGACACGCCTCTCAATCGGCGCACCATCCAGCACCTCGCTCTCACCAGTTTCCTGGAGGAGGTTTAAGTTAAAGGTCAGTTCCTGAACCTTGGACTTATATGAGCCTTGCGTCGGAGACCTTTGATCGCTTCGACCGTCCTAGATGGGACAATCTCCCGCAACCGCTGGTTCAGGCCCTGCCCGGCAACTAGTGAGGGACCAGCTGCCATCCCGGCCTCAGCCCTGGCGAGGAGCTCCATCTCCTCATCAGACCACCGAGCCTTGGACATAACGTGCCTGGTAGGCAGCTCCTGGTGGAAGGAGCCGGCATGTGCCTGCCTCTCGTGGATCCTGCGGCCCCGAAAGCTGGCGAAGGTCTTCCCACAATGTGGGCAATAGGGTGAACGGTCGTCGGCCGCTCCCTCATGGCTATTATGTTTTCCTTTTTAGACCGTCTTCCGCTCTGAGTCGCATTTCAGCAGGATAAAGCCGTCTTCATTTCACATAAGCTAGCGAGGTCAAACAAGGCCACCGTGATCGGAAGAGGAACCAAACAGCACATCATAAGGTAGGGTTGCTACTCTGAGCTACCCGAGTGACGTCATGAGAAGGGCGGGGCTCTGAACCCACAAAATATCTGCCCAAAGATTTGGTCGGTCATGCCCAGGCCCCGCCTATCAGATGACGTCAGCCGGGTACTTCAACGCAGCAACCCTATCTTATGTTCTCCTGTTTGGACCGTCATCCGCTCAGAGTTGGGTTTCAGCAATTGACCATGTTTTTTTTTTTTTTTGCTTTTTTACCATAGACAGTTGTCATTTCACATGAGTCGGCGACGCCAAGAAAGGCCACCGTGAGCGGAAGAGAAACCAAACAGGACATCATAAGGTAGGGTTGCTACTCTGAGCTCCCGGGTGACGTCATGAGAAGGGCGGGGTTCTGAACCCACAAATTATCTGATCAATGATTGGTCGGTAAGTTACTTCAACGTACACAATGTATATACATACACAGATATATACATATATACACATGTACATAATATATACTTGCTGCCTTTATTCATTCCTGTTGCCACCCCGCCAGTTAGTTAGTTTAGTTTATTGACAAAATAACATTTGAACATCTACATCTGGGATATATTTAGTTGTGAGATAAATATCTTGAATATTCAAGGAAGGGTTCAGCTCTGTAACATAGGTATTTAACTTGGTTGCCGTTGGTGCTTTATTTTGTACATAGTCCCTAATCTTGCCCATAGGATCCGAAGGCTGGTCATCCCATAAAACTCTTGTTAAATTTATATATCCAGGCGTATTATGGTTCCTACATAGGTGAAAAACAAAGGTAAATGGTTCTTCATAATCAGTTCTTTCACTATTTGACATTAGGAATGTTCTTTTCTTCTTCTCTAAAATGTAATCAAAAGGTGGTATACATGTTTCTACCAACCATAGATTTAGACTGGTATTCTTCCTTACCCCTAGCAGGCACTTAAGTAATTTATTATATTGCTTCTCTATGCCTTTTACATTATTTGTAAGCCATGATTCTGAGCGATATGAGAGTGACGACATGACAGCTGCATCAAAATCTTTTTTCTTACTAATGTATAGCATTCGTGAATTGGCTGCACAAAATATGGAAAACTTGTTAACAATAGCTTCACTCTGTACTTCATGCTTAGCCATCATATCCTTCATCTTTCCCGAGTCTGTAAACCACGCTCCTAAATAAACGTATTGTTCAGTGTATTGTACCCTAGTGTTACCTATCACTAAGTCTACTTTATCCTGTTTCCCTCCGTTAATGACAAAAAACTTAGTCTTCTTCTCATTAATGACCATACCATATTCATCGCAGTATTGACATAAAACGCGAAGTTTCCTTCAACATGTATCTCTACTGGTGGCCAAGATAACACCATTAATAGCAAGACATGCAGTCCTCCTAAAAAACCATCTGCAGCAACTGCCATCTTCAGCATGTTCACAAAGCGGTCTATATATATAATAAACAGTAAACAGCTAGTTGGAGCTCCTTGACGGACTCCAACTGTAGTGGTAACAGCAGCAGTTTTCAAGAGTTGTTTTGTACACCTATACATTGCTTGAATAGCTAATAACATTCGTCTTCCACATCCATGACTCTTTAATACCTCTATCATCTTATTTCTTGGGATCCTATCGTAAGCCTTACTAAAATCTATAAACAATACATATAATTTAACATTTCTAAATACTGCGAAGTCACATAGCAATCGTAACGACAATATTTGTTCAACGCAGCTCCTTTTCTTCTTCGCTCCAGCCTGGCACTTATTGTTGATGTTACACCATAAAAGTAGTCTGTTATATATTAGTGTGTCATAAATTTTTGCTAACGTGTCCATTATAGAAATCCCTCTATAGTTGTCACATACCATTCGGTTCCCAGTTTTGAAAATGAACACTAATTTTGAGTAGCACCACATGACTGGATACTTCATATTCATGAAAACAACATTAAAAAGAATCAGAAAGAAAAATAACCATAGCTCAGGGAGCATCTGTACAATCCCAGGACATATACCATTATAACTTTTGTTTTTGTTTATAGGTTCTCTTCATATTTTCCCAATTAGTTGATTGGGACGTGCAGGAAGGTCTAACTACATTCTAATATCTTGTGCTTCTCTTTTGAGAGTTAAAATACTACACAAAAGGGGTGGATGTCGGTAAGCGACCTACTCTACATGTTGATAGTGAAAGAAGTGTTTAACTGAAGTAAGGTCGTATGGACACAATAAGAGGAAGATTAAGATCAGACTGCTGATAGAACAAGCGGAAATAAGTTGAGAGGTGGCAGTAGGACGATGGCTCGATATACCTTACCGAACCTGAGGCACAATGACCTCCCAGCACCGCTCAACCTTCCAGTACGGCCTGTCGGTCGGGAGCAATGGGCAACCCCGCCAAGGCGTCCACCGCCCGCCTGACAACCCGCCCTCAGGAACTGGTACCTGCCCGGGAGCTACGGGAGAACAGCCTAATCCCGCACACCCTAAGCCAACAATGGGGAGATGACCTTTAGCCTGCCCGGCGGCCGACACCAGATGGACAAGGCAGGCCCGATTATTTACCCTGTGCTCTTGGACCACATTCGGTAGAGGGAATGCGTCCAGGTTAGGGCTTTGACACTGCACACCTCTAGGTCCCGGTGTGTCAGCCCTAGCCCAATGAGAGCACTCGCACTCTCATGACACCATGCACCTCGCCAGTTGACAGTGGCTGATGTTAGGTGCACGGTGTCTTTGCCGGTTAGATCCCGTACGCCCTGTAGGACTTCCGGGATGCCGTAGTAGCTGCACTTGTTTTGATGTGCAGCTGAAAGTGCGAGGTGGACTCCAGAGACCTGGGTATCAATTATCCAGGCCTCTGTACCTTTGGAAGCCACGATGTCCGGCTTCCTAAAGGACGCTGCAATAGGAATGCGAGGCTCGCAGACCACCTGGTACCCCCTCTGCCTCAGCCGTCCGGCCAAATAGGCACTGATATTGTCGTGCCTTCTGACACGACCCCCATGGGTACAGGACACATCTGAGCGATGTGTCCAAGTGTCCCAGGTTTACGACAGGTGTCACAGAGGCCGTTGATCTCGGGCCGGCCTCTGGACGCCCTGGCTGGGGTCGGCAGCGCGCCTATCCTAACGTGGACAGCCTTCACATAGTCCGAACCGGACAGAAATCGGTTCCCGCCGGTGACCCATCTGCTAACCTGAGGCACGGCAGCAGATGGAGCGAGAGCCGCTCCGTCAACAGTACTGACTAAGTTCGATCTCCATGCGTGCAGGCGTTCGGTCTTGTTACCCGCCTGCCGACCAGCAATGCATGCGGGTCCGGCCCAGCGCTGCAGTTTGCTCATTACTGAAGGCTCCCGGACTGCCGCATGAATCACCGGGTCGGTCGAGGTGAGTAACTTCTCGAACCGCGCTTGTTTATTTAGACGGACGGTCGAGACAAAGTCCGGTATACCTAGCCCACCATCTCCTGTAGCCGAGTGAAAGTAAGCGCAAGGCACGTCATAGGCTAGGCGTAGCCAGCGGCGAACCGCCACTCGCACCTGCCTGTCCATGCGTGCTAGTTGCGTCTTATACACTTCACCTAGCACCAGTCGATGCATGAGCTTAGGCACCAAGTGTCCCACGAGCATCGCAATCCTTTGCTGAGGTTTTAGAGGGGCTCTGGTGATGTTTAGGAGCCCCTCTTCTATCAGGGCACCGTAGGATTTTCGCCGCCCCTTAGATCCGACTAGGACGCCAAGGTACTTGTACTCGTCCTCAGCGTTCATGGAACCGACAGCGCTGCCTAAGACTTGGAAAGTCCTCTGTTCGTTGACGTACCAAGTCTTACGTTTGCCGTCGACCTCCATGCTGAGGGTACGACACTTTCCCGGGTTAACATGAAGTCCACCCCCCGTAAGGGTCTCAGCCATTACATCTATTGCCTTCTGGAGGCCAGTGGGCGTCTGTGCTACCAGGACCAGGTCATCGGCAAACGCCAATGCTGATACTCGTTGGTCACCCAATTTCACTCCCACGCTGGTCTCTTTCACCCTTGTGATTCCCTCGTCAGTCACAAGGTTGAAAAGGATAGGCAATAGGGGGTCACCCTGTTTGACCCCACGAGTCATGTTCACCTTACCCGCCATCTCGTCGCTTCCTTCAATATGGGTGAAGGACCGGTCGTACGACGACATGATATATGCCCTGACAGCGGCTGGGATGCCTTTCCGCGACATGGCCCGCTCGATAGTGCTATGGTTAACACTATAGAATGCTTTGGCCATGTCGAGGAATGCCAGGTGCACACAGTGGGCGTGTGCCCGCGCACGACCGACTATCGCATCCAAGATCGTGAGGTTCTCAAGACATCCGTCTGTAGGGACGAATGCCTTTTGAGCATCATCGATCTGGATGAGGCTCGAGATGCGGCTGCTGAGGATCTTATGCAGAAGACGGACTATGGCACAAGAGATGGTGATTGGCCTATAGTCCTTGGGCTCAGTGGGATTGGGTACTTTCGGTATCAGCACTGTGCGGTTGGCCTTCAGTGGCTCTGGTAGGGTGGACGTAGCCATCCATAGGTTAAATGTCTTGGCAAGAATCCTTGGGGGGATGGACTTCAGTAATCTGGTCGACATCAAGCACCGGAATGTAGGGCACACTATTTTCTAGTACCACCTCCTCGATACTTGGGGTGTCCATTGGGTTCAATTGCTTTTCTACATGTTCTTTAAAGTTACAATCACTCGGTCTTTCTTCATTTCCCACCTCTTACGGTCCTTTCAAATTAATTGATTTCCACAACAGCTTATTGTCCTGTGACTGCAGTATCCTTGACCATGTTGCCTGTGCTGCGTCTTTGTCACCTGACGCGTTTTCTGTTTCTCTCGTCCACCTCGTAGCTGCCTCTATAATAATGTCATATCCCATATTTAAGACTTCATCGATATCACTGTCCTGCCTCAAAGTAGGGGTTTCCACTTGGTTTAATCTTCCTATGAATTCTTCCTGATTAACTCTCTGATAGCTAGCTGATTTCCTAGGTTTATAGACAGAGGCTGGTGCCTTGGGCTGATAACTTTGTCCCAAGATATCTGCTCTTTCTACCAAATCCTTGGCCGAGATCACTTTTCCTTTATTAATATCCAAGGCAATGGATAATGGGGCATGGTCTGATCCTCGTACATTTTGGTGCACTTGTAACTCCCTGATTTTATCTAAACAAGTCACTTTACATAGGCATAAATCAATTTCTGACAGCCATGTATCACGGCGTTTAAAGGATAAATTTCCGTTGAAATGTTCACTTCCATACAAAAGGTTATTCACTATTACCAAATCATTATTCTGACATATATTAACAAGAGTTTTACCATGACTATTCACCACCCTGTCCTTCACACCGTCATACTGATACACACATCCTGCCTCATCAACCAAGTGAGGCTGGCCGACTCTACCGTTAAAGTCACCCATGATGATGACGTCGCCAGGGCTGACAGTGTGGCTCGCCAAGGCTCCGTGTTGCACTGAGCTAAACTATGGTGAATCACTTGGGGGAATATACACACCACCTATTTTCTGGTATGGCCACCACGACATGGTTATCCATATTTGCCCCCCACTGTCTGTATCCACGTTTAAGATGTCGTCCGGTAGTTTACATTTGACTAACATAACCACTCCTCCTCGGTGCTGACCTACTCGTGATACATTGGTATAAACATCAAACCCTGGTACTGTCACGTTAAAGTACTGTTTCGCCACTAAAAGAAATACAGTATCAAAACTCATAAGAAAATGTATGATCAAGTTATCTTGTAACTTATCTCTCAAGCCAGCAATGTTCCATGAACAAATTTTCACTACCTTATTTTGTCGTCTTACTGGACAAACTTTGGAGAGAATCGATCGATGACAACTCCATCCCTCAGCAGGACTCTGTTCTTTCAGTCGTAACTGATGTTCGAAGCAGCGTTGCACGGTTTCTCTTTCTCTTCCTTCTCTCGCATCCTTAGTCGAGCTTGTTCTTTTCGAATCGCCGGGTGAGTATCCTTTTTCAAATAGATTCTTGCCATTGTTGTTCCAGCTTCTTTCAGGTTTTTCGCTGCTCTGTTGTCACGCTGTCTCTGGTTGTTTACTCTCAGTAGTATTGGCCGTTTCTTCTCATCATTCTCCTTGCCGAGTCGCTTCATCTCCCATTCAGTCATGTCAAGATTTTCTGTGTATCCAGCAGCGTCCAGGATTGTCTTCACTTTCTCATCATCCGACGTCCCCATCTCATCAGCTTCTTCCTTCACACCGAGGACTACGATGTTCTGGCCTCTCTCCCTGCTATCCATGGCTTCCAGGAAGAGTTATTGTCTGTGGATTATTGTGGATGCATCATCTAGTCATGTAGTTAGCAACTCCACTTCTTTCTTGACTTGTTTCATTTCCCGTATTTCTTCTCGAAGGTCTTTTATTTCTTCCAGCAAGATTGAGTTTCCAGGCTCTTCTTGTCTCTTGGCACTCAAAAGTGTGTTAAGGGCAGTTTTTAGTTGGGGGTTCGTCATTTTTGTAATCTGGCTTGCTGCCAAATTCATGACTATATCAACATTCTCGTACTCTGCCATCTTTAGCGCCTCGCACGGCGTCTCCGTTTCCTTTGCAACTGTGACGTCACGCCTCTAACGCGCATGCGCAGGATTTACCTAACGGGTCGAGGGAGTGGTTAGCCCAGTGATCAAAATGTTCACTGGCTAATAATGGCAAAGTCCAACACTCCACTACTTCCAACTTCAATCAGTTACAAGCCCGTCATCCGGCTACTTCAGAAAACCAACCCTATCTTATGTTCTGTTTGGACCGTCTTCTGCTCAGAGTCGCATTTCAGCAGTTGCCCGAGCTTTTATTTATCATTGTTACCATAAGGAGTCTTCTAGCCTGCGAGGCCTAGAAAGGCCTCAGTGAGCGGAAGATGAATCAAACAGCACAACATAAGGTAGGGTTGCTACTCTAACCTACCCGACTGACGTCATGAGAAGGGCGGGGCTCTGAACCCACAACTTATCTGATCAATGATTGGTCGGTATGTCCTAAGCCCCACTTATCAGAAAACGTCATCTGGGTAATTCAACACAGCAAGCCTACCTTATGTTCTCCTGTTTGGACCGTCTTCCGCTCAGAGTGCCCATTTTTTACCATAAAGTGTCGTCATTCAAATGAGCCAGCGAGGTTAAGAAAGTCTGAGCTACCGGGTGACGTCATGAGAAGGGCGGGGCTCTGAACCCACAAAATATCTGCCCAAAGATTTGGTCGGTCATGCACAGACCCCGCCTATCAGATGACGTCAGCAGGGTACTTCATAGCAGCAACCCTATCTTATGTTCTCCTGTTTGGACCGTCATCCGCTCAGAGTTGGGTTTCACCAGTTGATCGTGTTTTTTTTTTTACCATAAACAATTGTCATTTCGCATGAGACGGCGACGCCAAAAAAGGCCTCCGTGAACGGAAGAGGAACTAAACAGCACAACATAAGATAAGGTTGCTACTCTGAGTTGCCCGAGTGACGTCATTAGAAGGACGGGATTTTGTACCTATAAACCATCTGACCAATAATTGGTCATGTCCATGCCCCACCTATCAGACGACGTCATCCAGCTACTTCAACGCAGGATCCCTACCTTATGTTCTCCTCTTTGGACCGTCTTCCGCCCAGAGTCGCATTTCAGCAGTTGACCGAGCTTATTAAAGAGTCAACATTCACATGAATGAGCCAGCGAGGACAAGAAAGGCCATGTGAGCGGAGGAGAAACCAAAGAGGACATCATAAGGTAGGGTTGCTACTCTGAGCTCCAGGTCAAGTCATGAGAAGGGCGGGGCTTTTGAGAACACAAATTAACTGGTCAATGATTGGTCGGTAAGTTTCAAGCCCCACCTATCAGATGACGTCACCCGGGTACTTCAACACACCAACCCTACCTTATGTTCTCATGTTTGGATCGTTTTCTGCCCAGACTCGCATTTCAGCAGTTGACCGAGCTTATTAAAGAGTCAACATTCACATGAATGAGCCAGCGAGGACAAGAAAGGCGACCGTGAGTGGAAGAGAAACCAAACAGGACATCATAAGGTAGGGTTGCTACTCTGACCTCCCAGGTGACGTCATGAGGGTGGAGCTCTGTAATCCACAAAGTATCTGTCCAATGATTGGTTATACCCAGGCCCGTCTATCAGATGACGTCAGCCGGGTACTTCAATGCAGCAACACTATCTTATGTTTTCTTTTTTGAACCGTCTTCCGCATTTCAGCAGGATAAAGCCGTCGTCATTTCAGATAAGCCAGCGAGGCCAAACAAGGCCACCGTGAGCGAAAAAGAAACCAAACAGCACAATATAAAGTAGGGTTGCTACTCTGAGTTGCCAGAGTGACGTCATGAGAAGGCCGGGATTTTGTACCTATAAGGCATCTGACCAATGATTGGTCATGTCCAAGCCCCACCTATGAAACGACGTCATCCGGCTACTTCAATAGAGTAACCCACCTTATGTTCTCCTATTTGTACCGTCTTCCGCCCAGAGTCGCATTTCAGCAGTTGACCGAGCTTATTAAAGAGTCAACATTCACATGAATGAGCCAACGAGGCCAAGAAAAGGCCACCGTCAGCGGAAGAGAAACCAAACAGCACGTCATAAGGTCGGGCTGCTACTCTGAGCTCCCGGGTGATGTCATGAGAAGGGCTGGGCGCTGAACACACAAATTATCTGATCAATCATTGGTCGGTCAATCCCAAACCCCACCTATCAGATGACGTTAGCCGACTACTTCATTGCAGCAACCCTGATTATGTTCTCCTGTTTGGATCGTCTTCCGCCTAGAGTCGCATTTCAGTAGTTGACCGAGCTTATCAAAGAGTCAACATTCACAAGATTGAGCCAGTGAGGCCCAAGTAAGGCCACCGTGAGCGAAAGAGAAACCAAACAGGACATCATAAGGTAGGGTTGCAACTCTGAGTTCCCGGGTGACGTCATGAGGGTAGAGCTCTGTAATCCACATAGTTTGTGTCCAATGATTGGTTATACCCAGGCCCCGCTTATCAGATGACGTCAGCCAGGTACTTCAACGCAGCAACCCTATCCTATGTTCTCCTGTTTGCTACTATGAGGTACCCGGGTGACGTCATGAGAAAGGCGGGGTTCAGAACCCACAAATTATCTGATCAATGATTGGTCGGTAAGTTCCAAACCCCACCTATCAGATGAGGTCATCCGTATACTTCAACACACCAACCCTACCCTATGTTCTCTTTTTTTGACCGTCTTCCACCCATAGTCGCATTGCAGTAGTTGACCGAGCTTATTAAAGAGTCGACATTCACATGTATGAGCGAGCCAACGAAGACAAGAAAGGCCACCGTGAGCGGAAGAGAAACCAAACAGCACATCATAAGGTAGGGTTGCTTCTCTGAGCTCCCGGATGATGTCATGAGAAGGGCGGGGCTCAGAACCCACAAATTATCTGATCAATGATTGATCGGTCAATCCCAAACCCCAACTATCAGATGACGTCACCCGGATACTTCACTGAAGAAACCCTAATTATGTTCTCCTGTTTGGACCGTCATCCGCCTAGAGTCGCATTTCAGTAGTTGACCGAGCTTATCAAAGATTCAACATTCACATGATTGAGCCAGTGTGGCCAAGTAAGGCCAACATGAGCGGAAGAGAAACAAAACGGGGCATCATAAGGAAGGGTTGTATTCTGAGTTCCTGGGTGACGTCATGAGCGTGGAGCTCTGTAATCCACAGAGTATGTGTCCAATGATTGGTTATACCCAGGCCCCGACTATCAGATGACGTCAGCCGGGTACTTAAACACAGCAACCCTAGGGATCTTATGTTCTCCTGTTTTGACCATCATCCGCTCAGAGTCGCATTTTAGCAGGATAAAGCCGCCGTCATTTCACATAATCTAGCGAGGCTAAACAAGTCCACCGTGAGCGGAAGAGGAATCAAACAGCACAACATAAGGTAAGGTTGTTACTTTGAGATGCCCGAGTGACGTCATGAGAATGGCTGGATTTTGTACCTATAAACCATCTGACCAATCGATTGGTCATGTCCAAGCCCCAGCTATCAGACGACGTCATCCGGATACTTCAACGCAGCAACCCTACCTTATGTTCTACTATTTGGACCGTCTTCCGCCCAAATAGGCAATTCAGTGGTTGACCGAGCTTATTAAAGAGTCAACATTCACATGAATGAGCCAGCGAGGCAAAGAAAGACGATGTGAGGGGAAGAGAAACCAAACAGGACATCATAAGGTAGGGTTGGTACTCTGAGCTCCCTGGTGACGTCATGAGAAGAGCGGGGCTCTGAACACACAAATTATCTGAGCCATGGTTGGTCGGTAGGTTCCAAACCCCACCTATCAGATGACGTCTTCCGGGTACTTCAACACACCAACCCTACCTTAATGTTCTCCTGTTTGGACCGTCTTTCGCCCATAATCACATTGCAGCAATTCACCGAGTTTATTAAAGAGTCGACATTCACATGAATGTGCCAGTGAGGCCAAAAAAGGCCACCGCGAGCCTAAGAGAAACCAAACAAGACATCATAAGGTATGGTTGTATTCTGAGTTCCCGGGTGACGTCATGAAGGTAGAGCTCCGTAATCCACATAGTATGTGTCCAATGATTGGCTATACCCAGGCCACGCCTATGAGGTGTCGTCAGCCAGGTACTTCAACTTAGCAACCCTATCTTATGTTCTCCTGTTTAGACCGTCTTCCGCTCAGAGTCGCATTTCAGCAGGATAAAGGCGCCTTCATTTCACATAATCCAGCGAGGCCAAACAAGGCTACCGTGAGCGGAAGAGGAATCAAACAGCACAACATAAGGTAGGTTGCTACTCAGAGTTGCTCGAGTGACGTCATGAGAATGGCGGGGTATTGTATATACAAACAATCTGATCAATGATTGGTCGGTCATGCCCAAGAGCCACCTATCATATGACGTCATCCGGGTACCTCAATGCACCAACCCGACCTTATGTTCTATTTGGAGCGTCTTCTGCTCAGTGTCGTATTTCAGCATTTGCCCAAGCATTCTTATTATTATTATTGTTATTATTTTGACCAAAAGGATTCTTTTACCCAGCGAGGCCAAGAAAGGCCTCCGTGAGCGGAAGAGAAATCAAACAGCACAATATAAAGTAGGGTTGCTACTCTGAGTTGCCAGAGTGACGTCATGAGAAGGCCGGGATTTTGTACCTCTAAGGCATCAGACCAATGATTGGTCATGTCCAAGCCCCACCTATGAAACGACGTCATCCGGCTACTTCAATAGAGCAACCCACCTCATGTTCTCCTATTTGTACCGTCTTCCACCCAGAGTCGCATTTCAGCAGTTGACCGAGCTTATCAAAGAGTCAACATTCACATGAATGAGCCAACGAGGCCAAGAAAAGGCCACCGTCAGCGGAAGAAAAACCAAACAGCACATCATAAGGTCGGGCTGCTACTCTGAGCTCCCGGGTGATGTCATGAGAAGGGCTGGGCGCTGAACACACAACTTATCTGATCAATCATTGGTCGGTCAATCCCAAACCCCACCTATCAGATGACGTTAGCCGACTACTTCATTGCAGCAACCCTGATTATGTTCTCCTGTTTGGATCGTCTTCCGCCTAGAGTCGCATTTCAGTAGTTGACCGAGCTTTTCAAAGAGTCAACATTCACAAGATTGAGCCAGTGAGGCCAAGTAAGGCCACCGTGAGCGTAAGAGAAACCAAACAGGACATCATAAGGTAGGGTTGCAACTCTGAGTTCCCGGGGGACGTCATGAGGGTAGAGCTCTGTAATCCACATAGTATGTGTCCAATGATTGGTTATACCCAGGCCCCGCTTATCAGATGACGTCAGCCAGGTACTTCAACGCAGCAACCCTATCTTATGTTCTCCTGTTTGCTACTATGAGGTACCCGGGTGACGTCATGAGAAAGGCGGGGTTCAGAACCCACAAATTATCTGATCAATGATTGGTCGGTAAGTTCCAAACCCCACCTATCAGATGAGGTCATCCGTATACTTCAACACACCAACCCTACCCTATGTTCTCCTTTTTTGACCGTCTTCCACCCATAGTCGCATTGCAGTAGTTGACCGAGCTTATTAAAGAGTCGACATTCACATGTATGAGCGAGCCAACGAAGACAAGAAAGGCCACCGTGAGCGGAAGAGAAATCGAACAGCATATCATAAAGTAGGGTTGCTTCTCTGAGCTCCCGGATGATGTCATGAGAATGGCGGGACTCAGAACCCACAAATTATCTGACCAATGATTGGTCGGTCAATCCCAAACCCCACCTATCAGATGACGTCACCCGGATACTTCATTGAAGCAACCCTAATTATTTTCTCCTGTTTGGACCGTCTTCCGCCCAGAGTCGCATTTCAGTAGTTGACCGAGCTTATCAAAGAGTCAACATTCACATGATTGAGCCAGTGTGGCTAAGTAAGGCCACCATGAGCGGAGGAGAAACCAAACAGCACATCATAAGGTAGGGTTGCTTCTCTGAGCTCCCGGATGATGTCATGAGAAGGGCGGGGCTCAGAACCCACAAATTATGTGATCAATGATTGATCGGTCAATCCCAAACCCCAACTATCAGATGATGTCACCCGGATACTTCACTGAAGAAACCCTAATTATGTTCTCCTGTTTGGACCGTCATCCGCCTAGAGTCGCATTTCAGTAGTTGACCGAGCTTATCAAAGATTCAACATTCACATGATTGAGCCAGTGTGGCCAAGTAAGGCCAACATGAGCGGAAGAGAAACAAAACGGGGCATCATAAGGAAGGGTTGATAACTCTGAGCTCCCGGGTGACGTCATGAGAAGAGCGAGGCTCTGAACACACAAATTATCTGATCAATGGTTGGTCGGTAAGTTCCAAGCCCCACCTGCCAGATGACGTCTTCCGGGTACTTCAACACACCAACCCTACCTTATGTTCTTTTTGGACCGTCTTTCGCCCATAATCGCAATGCAGCAGTTGACTGAGCTTATAAAAGAGTCGACATTCACCTAAATGGGCCAGTGAGGCAAGAAAGGCCACCGTGAGCGTAAGACAAATCAAACAGGATATCATAAGGTAGGGTTGTATTTTGAGTTCCCGAATGACGTCATGAGGGTGAGGCTCCGTAATCCACATAGTATGTGTCCAATGATTGGTCGTACCCAGGCGACGCCTATGAGATGACGTTAGCCGTGTACTTCAATACAGCAACCCTATCTTATGTTCTCCTGTTTGGACCGTCTTCCGCCAAGAGTCACTTTTCAGTAGTTGACCGAGCCTTTCAAAGAGTCAACATTCACATGATTGAGCCAATGAGGTCAATTAAGGCCACCGTGAGCGGAAGAGAAACCAAACAGCACATCATAAGGTAGGGTTGCTACTCTGAGCTCCCGGGTGACGTCATGAGAAGGACGGGGCGCTGAACACACAAATTATCTGATCAATGATTGGTCGGTAAGTCCTAAACCCCACCTATCAGATGACGTCTTCCGGGTACTTCAACACTCCAACCCTACCTTATGTTCTCCTTTTATGACCGTCTTCCGCCTATAGTCGCATTGCAGTACTTGACCGAGTTTATTAAAGACTCGACATTCACATGTATGAGCTAGCCAACGAGGCCAAGAAAGGCCACCTAGAGCGGAAGAGAAACCAAACGGCACATCATAAGGTAGGGTTGCTTCTCTGAGATCCCGGATGATGTCATAAGAACGACGGGGTTCTGACCCACAAATTATCTGACCAATGATTGGTCCGTCAATCCCAAACCCCACCTATCAGATGACGTCAGCCGAGAACTTCAACGCAGCAACCCTATCTTATGTTCTCCTGTTTGGATCGTCTTCCGCTCAGAGTCGCATTTCAGCAGGATAAAGCCGCCGTCTTTTCACATAATCCAGCGAGGCTAACTAAACAAGGCCACCGTGACCGGAAGAGGAACCAAACAGCACAACATAAGATAGGGTTGCTACTCTGAGTTGCCCGAGTGACGTCATGAGAAGGGCGGGGTATTGTATATACAAACAATCTGATCAATGATTGGTCGGTCATGCCTAACAGTCACCTATCATATGACATCATCCTTATATTCTGTTTGGAACATAAGGCATCTGACAAATGATTGGTCATGTCCAAGCCCCATCTATGAAACGACGTCATCCGGCTACTTCAATAGAACAACTCACCTTATGTTCTATTTGTACCGTCTTCTGCCCAGAATCGCATTTCAGCAGTTGACCGAGCTTATTAAAGAGTGAGTCAACATTCACATGAATGAGCCAACGAGGCCAAGAAAAGGCCACCGTGAGCGGAAGAGAAACCAAACAGGACATCATAAGGTAGGGTTGTTACTCTCAGTTCCCGGGTGACGTCAAGAGAAGAGCTGGGTTTTGAACACATAAATTGTTTGATCAATGATTGGTCGGTAAGTTCCAAACCCACCAATCAGATGACTTCATCCGAATACTTCAACACTCCAACCCTACCTTATGTTCTCCTTTTATGACCGTCTTCCGCCCATAGTCGCATTGCAGTAGTTGACCGAGCTTATTAAAGACTAGACATTCACATGTATGAGCAAGCCAACGAAGCCAAGAAAGGCCACCCTGAGCGGAAGAGAAACCAAACAGCACATCATAAGGTAGGGTTGCTTCTCTGAGCTCCCGAATGATGTCATGAGAAGGGCGGGGCTCTGAACCACAAATTATCTGATCATTGATTGGTCGGTCAATCCCAAACCCCACCTATCAGATGTCGTCAGCCGAAAACTTCAATGCAGCAACCCTATCTTATGTTCCCCTGTTTGGACCATCTTCCGCTCAGAGTCGCATTTCAGCAGGATAAAGCCGCCGTCATTTCACATAATGCAGCGAGGCTAACTAAATAAGGCCACAGTGACCGGAAGAGGAACGAAACAGCACAACATAAGGTAGGGTTGCTACTCTGAGTTGCCCGAGTGACGTTATGAAAAGGGCGAGGTATTGTGTATACAAACAATCTAATCAATGATTGGTCGGTATTGCCCATGTCCAAGCTCCACCTATGAAACGACGTCATCCGGCTACTTCAATAGAGCAACCCACCTTATGTTCTCCTATTTGTACCGTCTTCCGCCCAGAGTCGCATTTCAACAGTTGACCGAGCTTATTAAAGAATGAGTCAACATTCACATGAATGAGCGAACGAGGTCAAGAAAAGGCCACCCAAGAGCCACCTATCATATGACGTCATCCGGGTACTTCAATGCACCAACCCGACCTTATGTTCTGTTTGGAGCGTCTTCTGCTCAGTGTCGCATTTCAGCATTTGCCCGAGCTTTATTATTATTATTAATGTTATCATTATTACCAGAAGGAGTCTTCTAGCCAGCGAGGCCAAGAAAGGCCTCTGTGAGCGGAAGAGAAATCAAACAGCACAATATAAAGTAGGGTTCCTACTCTTAGTTGCCCGAGTGACGTCATGAGAAGGCCGGGATTTTGTACCTATAAGGCATCTGACGAATGATTGGTCATGTCCAAGCTCCACCTATGAAACGACGTCATCCGGCTACTTCAATAGAGCAACCCACCTTATGTTCTCCTATTTGTACCGTCTTCCGCCCAGAGTCGCATTTCAACAGTTGACCGAGCTTATTAAAGAATGAGTCAACATTCACATGAATGAGCGAACGAGGTCAAGAAAAGGCCACCCTGAGCGGAATCGAAACCAAACAGCACATCATAAGGTAGGGTTGCTACTCTGAGCTCCCGGGTGATGTCGTGAGAAGGGCTGGGCGCTGAACACACAAATTGTCTGATCAATGATCGGTCGGTCAATCCCACAACCTACCTATCAGATGACATCAGCCGACTACTTCATTGCAGCAACCCTAATTATGTTCTCCTCTTTGGACCATCTTCCGCCTAGAGTCGCATTTCAGTAGTTTACCGAGCTTATCAAAGAGTCAACATTCACCTGATTGAGCCAGACAGGCCAAGTAAGGCCACCGTGAGCGGAAGAGAAACCAAACAGGACATCATAAGGTAGGGTTGATACTCTGAGCTCCCGGCTAACGTCATGAGAAGAGCGGGGCTCTGAACACAAAAATTATCTGATCAATGGTTGGTCGGTAAGTTCCAAGCCCCACCTACCAGATGACGTCTTCCGGGTACTTCAACACACCAACCCTACCTTATGTTCTCCTTTTTGGACCGTCTTTCGCCCATAATCGTAATGCAGCAGTTGACTGAGCTTATTAAAGAGTCGACATTCACATGAATGGGCCAGTGAGGCCAAGAAAGGCCACCGTGAGCCTAAGACAAACCAAACAGGACATCATAAGGTAGGGTTGTATTCTAAGTTCCCGAATGACGTCATGAGGGTGGAGCTCCGTAATCCACATAGTATGTGTCCATTGATTGGTTGTACCCAGGCCACGCCTATGAGATGACGTCAGCCGTGTACTTCAACACAGCAACCCGATCTTATGTTCTCCTGTTTGGACCATCTTCCGCCAAGAGTCACATTTCAGCAGTTGACCGAGCCTTTCAAAGAATTAACATTCACATGATTGAGCCAATGAGGACAATTAAGGCCACCGTGAAAGGTAGGCAAACCAAACAGGACATCATAAGGTAGGGTTGCTACTCTGAGTTCACGGGGTACGTCATGAGAAGGGCGGGGCGCTGAACACACGAATTATCTGATCAATGATTGGTCGGTCAATCCAAAACCCCACCTATCACATGACGTCAGCTGACTACTTCATCGTAGCAACCCTAATTATGTTCTCCTGTTTGGATCGTCTTCCGCCCAGAGTCACATTTCAGTAGTTGACCGAGCTTATTAAATAGTCAACATTCACATGAATGAGCCAGCGAGGCCAAGAAAGGCCACCGTGAGCAGAAGAGAAACCAAACAGGACATCATAAGGTAGGGTTGCTACTCTGAGTTCCCGGGTGACGTCATGAGAAGAGCTGGGCCTTGAACACATAAATTGTTTGATCAATGATTGGTCGGTAAGTTCCAAACCCACCAATCAGATGACGTCATCCGAATACTTCAACACTGCAACCCTACCTGATGTTCTCCTTTTATGACCGTCTTCCGCCCATAGTCGCATTGCAGTAGTTGACCGAGCTTATTAAAGACTGGACATTCACATGTATGAGCGAGCCAACGAGGCCAAGAAAGGCCACCCTGAGCGGAAGAGAAACCAAACAGCACATCATAAGGCAGGGTTGCTTCTCTGAGCTCCCGAATGATGTCATGAGAAGGGCGGGGCTCTGTACCACAAATTATCTGATCAATGGTTGGTCGGTTAATCCAAAACCCCACCTATCAGATGACGTCGGCCGACAACTTCAATGCAGCAACCCTATCTTATGTTCTCCTGTTTGGACCGTCTTCCGCTCAGAGTCGCATTTCAGAAGGATAAAGCCGCCGTCATTTCACATAATGCAGCGAGGCTAACTAAATAAGGGCACCGTGACTGGAAGAGGAACCAAACAGCACAACATAAGGTAGGGTTGCTACTCTGAGTTGCCCGAGTGACGTCATGAAAAGGGCGAGGTATTGTGTATCCAAACAATCTGATCAATGATTGGTCGGTCATGCCCAAGAGCCACCTATCATGTGACGTCATCTGGGTACTTCAATGCACCAACCCGACCTTATGTTCTGTTTGGAGCGTCTTCTGCTCAGTGTCGCATTTTAAGCATTTCCCCGAGCTTTATTATTATCATTATTGTTATTATTATTACCAGAAGGAGTCTTCTAGCCAGCGAGGCCAAGAAAGGCCTCTGTGAGCGGAAGAGAAATCAAACAGCACAATATAAAGTAGGGTTGCTACTCTTAGTTGCCCGACTGATGTCATGAGAAGGCCGGGATTTTGTACCTATAAGGCATCTGACGAATGATTGGTCATGTCCAAGCCCCACCTATGAAACGACGTCATCCGGCTACTTCAATAGATCAACCTACCTTATATTCTCCTATTTGTACCGTCTTCCGCCCAGAGTCGCATTTCAGCAGTTGACCGAGCTTATTAAAGAGTGAGTCAACATTCACATGAATGGGCCAACGAGGCCAAGAAAAGGCCACCGTGAGCGGAATCGAAACCAAACAGCACATCATAAGGTAGGGTTGCTACTCTGAGCTCCCGGGTGATGTCGTGAGAAGGGCTGGGTGCTGAACACAGAAATTATCTGATGAATGATTGGTCGGTCAATCCTGCACCCCACCTATCAGATGACATCAGCCGACTACTTCATTGCAGCAACCCTAATTATGTTCTCCTCTTTGGACCGTCTTCCGCCTAGAGTCGCATTTCAGTAGTTTACCGAGCTTATCAGAGTCAACATTCACATGATTGAGCCAGAGAGACCAAGTAAGGCCACCGTAAGCGGAAGAGAAATCAAACAGGACATCATAAGGTAGGGTTGATACTCTGAGCTCCCGGGTGACGTCATGAGAAGAGCGGGGCTCTGAACACACAAATTATCTGATCAGTGGTTGGTCGGTAAGTTCCAAACCCCACCTACCAGATGACGTCTTCCGGGTACTTCAACACACCAACCCTACCTTATGTTCTCCTTTTTGGACCGTCTTTCGCCCATAATCGCAATGCAGCAGTTGACTGAGCTTATTAAAGAAAGAGTCGACATTCACATGAATGGGCCAGTGAGGCCAAGAAAGGCCACCGTGAGCCTAAGACAAACCAAACAGGACATCATAAGGTAGGGTTGTATTCTAAGTTCCCGAATGACGTCATGAGGGTGGAGCTCCGTAATCCACATAGTATGTGTCCAATGATTGGTTGTACCCAGGCCACGCCTATGAGATGACGTCAGCCGTGTACTTCAACACAGCAACCCGATCTTATGTTCTCCTGTTTGGACCGTCTTCCGCCAAGAGTCACATTTCAGCAGTTGACCGAGCCTTTCAAAGAGTTAACATTCACATGATTGAGCCAATGAGGCCAATTAAGGCCACCGTGAGCGGAAGACAAACCAAACAGGACATCATAAGGTAGGGTTGCTACTCTGAGTTCACGGGATACGGCATGAGAAGGGCGGGGCGCTGAACACACGAATTATCTGATCAATGATTGGTCGGTCAATCCCAAACCCCACCTATCACATGACGTCAGCTAACTACTTCATCGCAGCAACCCTAATTATGTTCTCCTGTTTGGATCGTCTTCCGCTCAGAGTCGCATTTCAGCAGATAAAGCCAATGAGGCCAATTAAGGCCACCGTGAGCGGAAGAGAAACCAAAGAGGACATCATAAGGTAGGGTTGCTACTCTGAGCTCCCGGGTGACGTCATGTCATCCACGTAGTATGTGTCCAATGATTGGTTATACCCAGGCCCCGCCTATCAGCCAGGTACTTCATCGCAGCAACCGTACCTTATGTTCTCCTATTTGGACCGTCTTCCGCCCAAATTCGTATTTCAGCAGTTGACGGAGCTTACTAAAGGGTCAACATTTGCATGAATGAGCCAGCGAGGCAAAGAAAGACGACGTGAGGGGAAAAGAAACCAAACAGGACATCATAAGGTAGGGTTGGCACTCTGAGCTCAAGGGTGACGTCATGAGAAGAGCGGGGGCTCTGAACACACAAATTATCTGATCAATGGTTGGTCGGTAAGTTCCAAACCCACCAATCAGATGACGTCTTCCGGGTACTTCAACACACCAACCATACCTAATGTTCTCCTTTTTGGACCGTCTTTCGCCCATAATCGCATTGCAGTAGTTGACCGAGATTATTAAAGAGTCGACATTCACATGAATGGGCCAGTGAGGCCAAGAAAGTCCACCGTGAGCCTAAGAGAAATCAAACAGCACATCATAAGGTAGGGTTGCTACTCTGAGCTCCCGGATGATATCATGAGAAGGGCGGAGCTTTGAACCCACAAATTATCTGATCAATGATTGGTCGGTCAATCCCAAACCCCACCTATCACATGACGTCAGCCGACAACTTCAACACAGCAACGCTATCTTATGTTCTCCTGTTTGGACCGTCTTCCGCTAAGAGTCGCATTTCAGCAGGATAAAGCCGCCGTCATTTCACATAATCCACCGAGCCAACGAGGCCAAGAAAAGGCCACCGTGAGCGGAAGAGAAACCAAACAGCACATCATAAGGTAGGGTTGCTACTCTGAGCTCCCGGGTGATGTCGTGAGAAGGGCTGGGCGCTGAACACAGAAATTATCTGATCAATGATTGGTCGGTCAATCCTACACCCCACCTATCAGATGACATCAGCCGACTACTTCATTGCAGCAACCCTAATTATGTTCTCCTCTTTGGACCGTCTTCCGCCTAGAGTCGCATTTCAGTAGTTTACCGAGCTTATCAAAGAGTTAACATTCACATGATTGAGCCAGAGAGGCCAAGTAAGGCTACCGTGAGCGGAAGAGAAATCAAACAGGACATCATAAAGGAGGGTTGCTACTCTGACTTCCCGGGTGACGTCACGAGGGTGGAGCTCTGTAATCCACATAGTATGTTTCCAATGATTGCTTGTACCCAGGCCACACCTATGAGATGACGTCAGCCGTATACTTCAAAGCAGCAACCCTAATTATCTTCTCCTGTCTCGACCGTCATCCACCCAGAGTCGCATTTCAGCGGTTGACCGAGTTTATCAAAGAGTCAACTTCCACATGATTGAGCCAGTAAGGCCAATTAAGGCCACCGTGAGCGAAAGAGAAACCAAACAGGACATCATAAGGTAGGGTTGCTACTCTGAGCTCCCGGATGATGTCATGAGAAGGGCGGGGCTCTGAACTCACAAATTATCTGATCAATGACTGGTCGGTCAATCCCAAACCCCACCTATCAGATGACGTCACCCGACAACTTTAACGAAGCAACCCTATCTTATGTTCTCCTATTTGGACCGTCTTCCGCTCAGAGTCGCATATCAGCAGGATAAAGCCGCCGTCATTTCACATAATCCAGCGAGGTTAATCAAACAAGGCCACCGTGACCGGAAGAGGAACCAAACAGCACAACATAAGGTAGGGTTGCTACTCTGAGTTACCCGAGTGACGTCATGAGAAGGGCGGGATTTTGTACCTATAAGGCATCTGACCAATGATTGGTCATGTCCAAGCCCCACCTATGAAACGACGTCATCCGGCTTCTTCAATAGAGCAACCCACCTTATGTTCTCCTATTTGTACCGTCTTCCACCCAGAGTCGCATTTCACCAGTTGACCGAGCTTATTAAAGAGTGAGTCAACAACATTCACATGAATGAGCCAACGAGGCCAAAAAAAGGCCACCGAGAGTGTAGGGGAAACCAAACAGCACATCATAAGGTATGGTTGCTACTCTGAGCTCCCGGGTGACGTCATGAGAAGGGCGGGGCGCTGAACACACAAATTATCTGATCAATGATTGGTCGGTCAATCCCAAACCCCACCTATCAGATAAAGTCAGCCGACTACTTCATTGCAGCAATCCTAATTATGTTCTCCTGTTTGGACCGTCTTCCGCCCAGAATCGCATTTCAGTAGTTGACAAAGTTTATCATTCATATGATTAAGAGTCAACATTCACATGATTAAGCCACTGAGACCAAGTAAGGCCACCGTAAGCGGAATTCAAACCAAACAGGACATCATAAGGTAGGGTTGCTAACATGACTTCCCGGGTGACGTCATGAGGGTGGAGCTCTGTAATCCACATAGTGTGTGTCCAATGATTGGTTATACCCAGGTCACGCCTATCAGATGACGTCAGCCGGGTACTTAAACGCACCAACCCTAGGGATCTTATATTCTCCTGTTTCGACCATCTTCCGCTCAGAGTCGCATTTTAGCAGGATAAAGCCGCCGTCATTTTACATAATCTAGCGAGGCTAAACAAGGCCACCGTGAGCGGAAGAGGAATCAAACAGCACAACATAAGGTAGGATTGGCACTTTGAGTTGCCCGAGTGACGTCATGAGATGGCCAGGATTTTGTACCTATAAACCATCTGACCAATCGATTGGTCATGACCAAGCCTCACCTATCAGACGACGTCATCCGGATACTTCAACGCAGCAACCCTACCTTATGTTCTCCTTTTTTAACCGTCTTCCGCCCATAGTCGCATTGCAGTAGTTGACCGAGCTTATTAATGAGTCGACATTCACATGTATGAGCGAGCCAACGAGGCCAAGAAAGGCCACCGTGAGCGGAAGATAAACCAAACAGGACATCATAAGGTAAGGTTGCTTCTCTGAGCTCCCGGATGATATCATGAGAATGGCGGGGCTCTGAACCCACAAATTATGTGATCAATGATTGGTCGGTCAAACCCAAACCCCACCTATCAGATGACGTTAACCTTATGTTCTGTTTGGAGCGTCTTCTGCTCAGTGTCGCATTTCAGCATTTGCCCGAGCTTTATTATTATTATTATTGTTATTATTATTACCATAAGGAGTCTTCTAGCCAGCGAGGCCAAGAAAGGCCTCCATGAGCGGAAGAGAAATCAAACAGCACAATATAAAGTAGGGTTGCTACTCTGCGTTGCCCGAGTGACGTTATGAGAAGGGCGGGATTTTGTACCTATAAGGCATCTTACCAATGATTGGTCATGTCCAAGCCCCACCTATGAAACGACGTCATCCGGCTACTTCAATAGAGCAACCCACCTTATGTTCTCCTGTTTCGACAGTCTTCCGTCCAGAGTCGCATTTCAGCAGTTGACCGAGCTTATTAAAGAGTAAGTCAACATTCACATGATTGAGCCAATGAGGCCAAGAAAAGCCCACCGTGAGCGGAAGAGAAAGCAAACAGGACATCATAAGGTAGGGTTGCTACTCTGAGTTCCCGGGTGACGTCATGAGGGTGGAGCTCTGCAATCCACATAGTATGTGTCCAATGATTTGTTATACCCAGGCCCCGCCTATCAGATGACGTCAACCAGGTACTTCAACGCAGCAACCCTATCTTATGTTCTGATTAGACCGTCTTCCGCTCAGAGTCGCATTTCAGCAGGATAAAGGCGCCTTCATTTCACATAATCCAGCGAGGCCAAACAAGGCCACCGTGAGCGGAAGAGGAATCAAACAGCACAACATAAGGTAGGGTTGCTACTCTGAGGTACCCGGGTGACGTCATGAGAAAGGCGGGGTTCGGAACCCATAAATTATCTGACCAATGATTGGTTGGTCAATTCCAATCCCCACCTATCAGATGACGTCATCCGGCTACTTCAACGCAGCAACCCTACTTTATGTTCTCCTATTTGGACCGTCTTCCGCCCAGAGTCGCATTTCAGCAGTTGACCGAGCTTATTAAAGAGTCAACATTCACATGAATGAGCCAGCGAGGCCAAGAAAGGCGACGTAAGGGGGAGAGAAACCAAACAGGACATCATAAGGTAGGGTTGCAACTCTGAGCTCCCGGGTGACGTCATGAGAAGAGCTGGGCTTTCAACACATAAATTAGCTGATCAATGATTGGTCGGTCAATTCTAAACCCCACCTATCAGATAACGTCATCCGAATACATCAACACACCAACCCTACCTTATGTTTTCCTTTTTTGACCGTCTTCCGCCCATAGTCGCATTGTGGCAGTTGACCGAGCTTATTAAAGAGTCGAAATTCACATGTATGAGCGAGCCAACGAGGCCAAGAAAGGCCACCGTGAGCGGAAGAGAAACCAAACAGCACATGATAAGGTAGGGTTGCTTCTCTGAGCTCCCAGATGATGTCATGAGAAGGGCGGGGCTCTCAACCCACAAATTATCTGATCAATGATTGGTCGGTCAATCCCAAACCCCACCTGTCAGATGACGTCAGCCGACAACTTCAACGCAGCAACCCTATCTTATGTTCTCCTGTTTGGACCGTCTTCCGCTCAGAGTCGCATTTCAGCAGGATAAAGCCGCCGTCATTTCACATAATCCAGCGAGGCTAACTAAACAAGGCCACCGTGACCGGAAGAGGAACCAAACAGCACAACATAAGTTAGGGTTGCTACTCTGAGTTGCCAGAGTGACGTCATGAGAAGGGCGGGATTTTGTACCTATAAGGCATCTGAACAATGATTGGTCATGTCCAAGCCCCACCTATGAAACGACGTCATCCGACTACATCAATAGAGCAACCCACCTTATGTTCTCCTATTTGTACCGTCTTCCGCCCAGAGTCGCATTTCACCAGATGACCGAGCTTTTCAAAGAGTCAACATTTACATGATTGAGCCAATCATGTGAATGAGCCCTTATCATGACGTCATCTGGGTAACTCAGAGGAATTTTTGCTCTGAGGCTCAGCTCTGTCATCTGTTCTTGAGACTACCTCACCCAAGCGGGAAAAGGCAACCATGTATGAAAAGAAAAATCATTATCATTATCATTATTATAATCATCATTATCATTATTATCAGTATTATGACTGAAGTAAATTGGAACACTCTGGTATACTGGGGTCAACGTGCTGTCAATGGATTGAACCATGGAAAGGTCTGTGGGGCCTGGCTGCAGATAGGGAGCTGTGGTTTTGGTGCATTACATATGACAGCTAGAGAATGGATGTGAGTGGAAGTGGCCTTTCTTCATCTGTTCCTGATGTGAGAAGGAGATGAGTGAGTATTTTGAAGGTCTGTTGAATGTGTTTGATGATAGATTGGCAGATATAGGGTGTTTTGGTCGAGGTGGTGTGCAAAGTGAGATGGTTAGGGAGAATGATTTGGTAAACAGGGGGTTGAGGCCTGGCTGTGGGGTTGAGACTTTTCGGGCAAATGCTGAAATGCGACTCTTAGCAAAAGACGGTCCAGAGAGAACATAAGATAGTTTTGGTTTGTTAAAGTACCTGGATGACGTTTTGTGATAGGTGGGGTTTAGGACTTACCAACCAATCATTGATCAGATAATTTGTGGGTTCAGAGCCCCGCCCTTCTCATGACTTCATTCGGGTAGCTCAGAGTGGCAACCCTACATTATGTTGTGCTGTTCGGTTCCCCTTCCGTTCACTGTGCTCGTTTTGGAATCTCGCTGGCTTATGTGATATGAGGACAGCTTTATCCTGCTGAAATGCGACTCTGAGCGGAACCCGGTTTAAAAAGGAAAACATGAATTGGGTTACTTCGTTGAAGTACCCGGCTGTCGTCATCTGATAGACGGGACCTGGCATAGCCAATTATTGGACAAATACTTTGTGGATTTGAGAGCTCCGCCCTCATGATGTCACCCGGGACCTCAGAGTAGCAACACTACCTTATGATGTCCTGCTTGCTTTCTCTTCCGCTTACGGTCGCCTTTCTTGGCCTCGCTGGCTCATTCATATGAATGTTGCCTCTTTAATGAGCTCAGTCTACTACTGAAATGCGAATCTGTCCGGAAGACGGTCCAAACAGGAGAACATAAGGTAGGGTTCCTGCGTTGAAGTAACCGGATGACGTCGTCTGATAGGTGGGGCTTGGACATGACCAATCATTGTTCAGATGGTTTATAGGTACAAAATCCCGCCCTTCTCATGACGTCACTCCGGCAACTCAGAGTAGCAACCTTACTTTATGTTGTGCTGTTTAGTTCCTCTTTCGCTCACGGAGGCCTTTCTTGGCGTCGCTGGCTCATGCGAAATGACAATTGTTTATGGTAAAAAGAAAAAAAAAACAGAATTTGGTGAAACCCAACTCTGAGCGGATGACGGTCCAAACAGGAGAACATAAGATAGGGTTGCTGCTATGAAGTACCCGGCTGACGTCATCTGATAGGCGGGGCCTGGTCATGACGGACCAAATCTGTGGGCAGATATTTTGTGGGTTCAGAGCCCCGCCCTTCTCATGACGTCACCCGGCAGCTCAAACTTTCTTAACCTCGCTGGCTCATTTGAATGACGACACTTTATGGTAAAAAATGGGCACTCTGAGCTGAAGTCGGTCCAAACAGGAGAACATAAGGTAGAGTTGCTGCGTTGAAGTATCCAGATGACGTCATATGATAAGTGGCGCTTGGGCATGACCGACCAATCATTGATTAGATAGTTTGTATATACAAAACCCCGCTCTTATGATGACGTCATCCGGGTAACTCAGAGGAATTTTTGCTCTGATGCTCAGCTCTGTCATCTGTTCTTGAGACTACCTCACCCAAGCGGGAAAAGGCAACCATGTATGAAAAGAAAAATCATTATCATTATCATTATTATAATCATCATTATCATTATTATCAGTATTATGACTGAAGTAAATTGGAACACTCTGGTATACTGGGGTCAACGTGCTGTCAATGGATTGAACCATGGAAAGGTCTGTGGGGCCTGGCTGCAGATAGGGAGCTGTGGTTTTGGTGCATTACATATGACAGCTAGAGAATGGATGTGAGTGGAAGTGGCCTTTCTTCATCTGTTCCTGATGTGAGAAGGAGATGGAGTGAGTATTTTGAAGGTCTGTTGAATGTGTTTGATGATAGAGTGACAGATATAAGTTGTTTTGGTCGAGGTGGTGTGCAAAGTGAGATGGTTAGGGAGAATGATTTGGTAAACAGGGTGTTGAGGCCTGGTTGTGGTGTTGATACTACTCATTGTGGGCGGAGTGGTGTGTGGGGGCAGGGTGTTGTGGCTGAGATTCAGGTGGTGGGGTGGATAGCGGCCATCGTTGCAGTTGGTGGTGTGTAGCACACAGGTTGGCGACGGCGGTGTGGGTCATAACTCACCCCTCATGTTGTGCTGTTTGATTCCTCTTTCGCTCACGGGGTCAGATAATTTGTGAGTTCAGAGCCCCGCCCTTCTCATGACTTCATTCGGGTAGCTCAGAGTGGCAACCCTACATTATGTTGTGCTGTTCGGTTCCTCTTCCGTTCACTGTGCTCGTGTTTGAATCTCGCTGGCTTATGTGATATGAGGACGGCTTTATCCTGCTAAAATGCGACTCTGAGCGGAAGACGGTCCAAATAGGAAAACATAAATTGGGTTACTGCGTTGAAGTACCCGGCTGTCGTCATCTGATAGACGGGGCCTTGGTATAACCAATCATTGGACAGATACTTTGTGGATTACAGAGCTCCACCCTCATGATGTCACCCGGGAACTCAGAGTAGCAACCCTATCTTATGATGTCCTGTTTGGTTTCTCTTCCGCTCACGGTGGCCTTTCTTGGCCTCGCTGGCTCATTCATGTGAATGTTGACTCTTTAATAAGCTCTGTCAAATGCTGAAATGCGACTCTGAGCGGAAGACGGTCCAAACAGGAGAACATAAGATAGGGTTGCTGCTATGTAATACCCGGTTGACGTCATCTGATAGGCGGGGCCTGGGCATGACCGACCAAATCTTTGGGCAGATATTTTGTGGGTTCAGAGCCCAGCAGTTCTCATGACGTCACCCGTTGGCTCAGACTTTCTTAACCTCGCTGGCTTATTTGAATGACGACACTTTATGGTAAAAAAAGGCCACTCTGAGCGGAAGACGGTCCAAACAGGAGAACATAAGGTAGGGTTGCTACGTTCAAGTATCCGGATGACGTCGTCTGATAGGTGGGGCTTGGACATGACCAATCAATTGGTCAGATGGTTTATAGGTACAAAATCCCGCCCTTATCATGACGTCACTCGGGCAACTCAAAGTAGCAACCGTACCTTATGTTGTACTGTTTGATTCTTCTTCCGGTCACGGTGGCCTTGTTTGGCCTCGCTAGATTATGTAAAATGACGGCGGTTATATCCTGCTAAAATGCGACTCTGAGTGGAAGACGGTCTAATCAGGAGATCATAAGATCCCTAGGGTTGCTGTGTTTACGTACCCGGCTGACGTCATCTGACAGGCGTGGCCTGTGTATAACCAATCATTGGACACATACTATGTGGATTACAGAGCTCCACCCTCATGACGTCACCCGGGAACTCAGAGTAGCAATCTTACCTTATG
>NC_092283.1:5902466-5926341 GCF_036320965.1 Panulirus ornatus
CTCCTATCATCTTATTTTCTTGGGACCCCTATCGAAGCCTTACTAAAATCTATAAACAATGCATTAAATTAACATGTTCTAAATACTGCGAAGTCGCATAGCAAATCGTAAACGACAATATTTGTTCAAACGCAACTTCTTTTCTTCTGCGCTCCAGCCTGGGCACTTATTGTTGATGATACAACATAAAAGTAGTCTGTTTATATAGTAGTGTGTCATAAATTTTTTGCTAAAAGTGTCCATTAAAGAAATAGTTGTCACATACCATTCGGTTCCCAGTATTTGAAAATCAAATACTAATTTTAAGTAGTGGCACTCACATGACTGGAATACTTCATATTCATGGAAACAACATAAAAATAATCAGAAAAGAAATGATAACCATAGCCTCAGGGATCATCTGTACTATCCCAGGACATATACCTAGTATAAAAACACTTTTGTTTTTGTTTATGAAACCAATAATCAGACCAAATAAACTCCTGTTAAGAAAATGGATCATCAAAGCACCGTAATGTAGGGCAACACTATTATCTAGTACCACTCCCGATACTTGGCTGTCCATTGGGTTCAATAGCTTTTCTACATGTTCTTTAAAGTTTTACAGTCACTCGTCTTTCTTCGTTTCCACACCTCTAACGATCATTTTCCAATTAAATGAATTCCACCAACAGGTTATTGTCCAGTGACTTGCAGTATCCTATGACCATGTTGCCTGTGCAGCGTCCCTAGTCACCTGCCGCGGCGTTTTCTGTTTCGTCCACCTCGTAGCTGCCTCTATAATAATGTCATATCCTATATAACCTTCATCGATATCACTGTCCTGCCTCAAAGAGGGGTTCCACTTGGTTACATAAATCCTTCCTATGAATTCTTTCTTCCTGATAAACCAACTGATAGCTAGCTGATTTTTCCTATGTTTATAGACAAAGGAGAAGCTGGTGCCTTGGACTGATAACTTTGTCCCAAGATATCTGTTCTTTCTAACCAAATCCTTGGCCGAGATCACGTTTCCTTTAATAATATCCAAGGCAATGGATAATGGGGCATGGTCTGATCCTCGTACATTTTGGTGCACTAGTAACTCCCTGATCTTATCTAAACAAGTCACTTTACATAGGCATAAATCAATTTCTGACAGCCATGTATCACGGCATTTAAAGGATAAATTTCCGTTGAAATGTTCACTTCCATACAAAAGGTTATTCACTATTACCAAATCATTATTCTGACATATATTAACAAGAGTTTTACCATGACTATTCACCACCCTGTCCTTCACACCGACATACTGATACACACATCCTGCCTCATCAACCAAGTGAGGCTGGCCGACTCTACCGTTAAAGTCACCCATGATGATGACGTCGCCAGGGCTGACGGTGTGGCTCTCCAAGGCTCCGTGTTGCACTGAGCTAAACTATGGTGAATCACTTGGGGGAATATACACACCACCTATTTTCTGGTATGGCCACCACGACATGGTTATCCATATTTGCCCCTCACTGTCTGTATCCACGTTAAGAGATGTCGTCCGTTAGTTTACATTGACAAAATTTACCACTCCTCCTCGTGCTGACCTACTCCGTGATACATTGGTATAAACATCAAACCCTGGTATGTCACGTTAAAGTACTTTTCGCCTCAAAAGAAATACAATATCAAAACCCATAAGAACAATGTGTGATCAAAGTTATCTTGTAACTTATCTCTCAAGCCAGCAATGTTCCATGAACAAATTTCACTACTTATATTGTGTCTTACTGGAAAAATTTTGGGAGAGAATCGATGGATCCCATCCACCCCCTCAGCAGGACTCTTCTTCCAGTCGTAACGATGTTCGAAAGCAGCGTTGCACGGTTTCCTCTTTCTCTTCCTTCTCTCGCACCTTATCGACTTTTTTCTTTTCGAATCGCCCGGTGATTATCCTTTTTAAATAGATTTCTTGCCATTGTTGTTCCAGTTTTTTTTTCAGGTTTCTTCGCTGCTCTCAGGATGTTGTCACGCTATCTCTGGGTTTTTAACTCAGTAGTATTGGCGTTTCTTTTTCATCATTCTCCTTTCCGATTCGCTTCATCTCCCATTTAGTCAAGCAAGGAAATTTTCTGTGTATCCACAGCGTTTCCCGGATGTTTTTCACTTTCTCATCATCCACTCTCCCCATCTCATCACAGCTTCTTCCTTCACACCAGGACTACGATGTTCGCCTCCTCTCCCGCTACCATGGATTCCAGAAGAGTTGTTGTCCATGGGTTATTGTGGGTGCATCACTAGTCCCTGTAGTTAGCAACTCCCTCCCTTTCTTGACTTGTTTCATTTCCCGTATTATCTTCTCGAAGGTCTTTTATTCTTCCAGCAAGATTGAGTTTCCAGGCTCTTCTTGTCTCTTGGCACTCAAAAGTGTGTTAAGGGCAGTTTTTTAGTTGGGGGTTCGTCATTTTTGTAATCTTGCTTTTCTGCCAAATTCATGACTATACAACATTCCCCGTACTCTGCCATCTTTAGCGCCTCGCACGGCGTCTCCGTTTCCTTGGCAACTGTGACGTCACGCCTCTAATGCGCATGCGCAGGATTTGCCTGACGGGTCGAGGGAGTGGTTAGCCCAGTGATCAAAATTTTCACTGGCTAATAATGGCAAAGTCCAACACTCCACTACTTCCAACTTCAATCAGTTACAAGCCCGTCATCCAGGTGATTCTAAAAACCAACCATATCTTATGTTTTGTTTGGACCGTCCTCTGCTCAGAGTCGAATTTCAGCAGATGCCCGAGCTTTTATTTATCATTATTACCATAAGGAGTCTTCTAGACAGCGAAACCTAGAAAGGCCTCCGTGAGCGGAGGAGGAGTCAAACAGCACAACACAAGGTAAGGTTGCTTCTCTGAGTTGCCCGGGTGACATGAGAAGGGCGGGGCTCTGAACCCACAACTTATCTGATCAATGATTGGTCGGTATGTCCCAAGCCCCACCTATCAGAAAACGTCATCTAGGCACTTCAACGCAGCAACCCTACCTTATGTTCTCCTGTTTGGACCGTCTTCAGCTCAGAGTGCCCATTCTTTACCATAAAGTGTCGTCTTTCAAATGAGCCAGCGAGGTTAAGAAAGTCTGAGCTACCGGGTGACGTCATGAGAAGGGCGGGGCTCTGAACCCACAAAATATCTGCCCAAAGATTTGGTCAGTCATGCCCAGACCCCGCCTATCAGATGACGTCAGCAGGGTACTTCATAGCAGCAACCCTATCTTATGTTCTCCTGTTTGGACCGTGTTCCGCTCAGAGTTGGGTTTCACCAGTTGATCGTGTTTTTTTTTTTACCATAAACAATTGTCATTTCGCATGAGACGGCGACGCCAAAAAAGGCCTCCGTGAACGGAAGAGGAACTAAACAGCACAACATAAGATAAGGTTGCTACTCTGAGTTGCCCGAGTGACGTCATTAGAAGGACGGGATTTTGTACCTATAAACCATCTGCCCAATAATTGGTCATGTCCATGCCCCACCTATCAGACGACGTCATCCAGCTACTTCAACGCAGGATCCCTACCTTATGTTCTCCTCTTTGGACCGTCTTCCGCCCAGAGTCGCATTTCTGCAGTTGACCGAGCTTATTAAAGAGTCAACATTCACATGAATGAGCCAGCGAGGACAAGAAAGGCCACCGTGAGCGGAGGAGAAACCAAACAGGACATCATAAGGTAGTGTTGCTACTCTGAGCTCCAGGTCACGTCATGAGAAGGGCGGGGCTTTTGAGCCCACAAATTCACTGGTCAATGATTGGTCGGTAAGTTTCAAGCCCCACCTATCAGATGACGTCACCCGAGTACTTCAACACACCAACCCTACCTTGTGTTCTCCTGTTTGGATCGTTTTCTGCCCAGACTCGCACTTCAGCAGTTGACCGAGCTTATTAAACAGTCAACATTCACATGAATGAGCCAGCGAGGACAAGAAAGGCGACCGTGAGCGGAAGAGAAACCAAAAAGGACATCATAAGGTAGGGTTGCTACTCTGACCTCCCAGGTGACGTCATGAGGGTGGAGCTCTGTAATCCACTAAGTATCTGTCCAATGATTGGTTATACCCAGGCCCGTCTACCAGATGACGTCAGCCGGGTACTTCAATGCAGCAACACTATCTTATGTTTTCTTTTTTGAACCGTCTTCCGCTCAGAGTCGCATTTCAGCAGGATAAAGCTGTCGTCATTTCAGATAAGCCAGCGAGGCCATACAAGGCCACCGTGAGCAGAAGAGAAACCAAACAGCACAATATAAAGTAGGGTTGCTACTCTGAGTTGCCAGAGTGACGTCATGAGAAGGCCGGGATTTTGTACCTATAAGGCATCTGACTAGCGATTGGTCATGTCCAAGCCCCACCTATGAAACGACGTCATCCGGCTACTTCAATAGAGCAACCCACCTTATGTTCTCCTATTTGTACCGTCTTCCGCCCAGAGTCGCATTTCAGCAGTTCACCGAGCTTATTAAAGAGTGCGTCAACATTCACATGAATGAGCCAACGAGGCCAAGAAAAGGCCACCGTCAGCGGAAGAGAAACCAAACAGCACATCATAAGGTAGGGCTGCTACTCTGAGCTCCCGGGTGATGTCATGAGAAGGGCGGGGCGCTGAACACACATATTATCTGATCAATCATTGGTCGGTCAATCCCAAACCCCACCTATCAGATGACGTTAGCCGACTACTTCATTGCAGCAACCATGACTATGTTCTCCTGTTTGGATCGTCTTCCTCCTAGAGTCGCATTTCAGTAGTTGAACGAGCTTATCAAAGAGTCAACATTCACAAGATTGAGCCAATGAGGCCAAGTAAGGCCACCGTGAGCGAAAGAGAAACCAAACAGGACATCATAAGGTAGGGTTGCAAGTCTGAGTTCCCAGGGGACGTCATGAGGGTGGAGCTCTGTAATCCACATAGTATGTGTCCAATGATTGGTTATACCCAGGCCCCGCCTATCATATGACGTCAGCCAGGTACTTCAACGCAGCAACCCTATCCTATGTTCTCCTGTTTGCTACTATGAGGTACCCCGGTGACGTCATGAGAAAGGCGGGGTTCGGAACCCACAAATTATCTGATCAATGATTGGTCGGTAAGTTCCAAACCCCACCTATCAGATGAGGTCATCCATATACTTCAACACACCAACCCTACCTTATGTTCTCCTTTTTTGACCGTCTTCCACCCATAGTCGCATTGCAGTAGTTGACCGAGCTTATTAAAGAGTCGACATTCACATGTATGAGCGAGCCAACGAAGACAAGAAAGGCCACCGTGAGCGGAGGAGAAATCGAACAGCACATCATAAGGTAGGGATGCTTCTCTGAGCTCCCGGATGATGTCATGAGAAGGGCGGGGCTCAGAACCCACAAATTATCTGATCAATGATTGGTCGGTCAATCCCAAACCCCACCTATCAGATGACGTCACCCGGCTACTTCATTGAAGCAACCCTAATTATGTTCTGTTTGGACCGTCATCCGCCTAGAGTCGCATTTCAGTAGTTGACCGAGCTTATTAAAGATTCAACATTCACATGATTGAGCCAGTGTGGCCAAGTAAGGCCAACATGAGCGGAAGAGAAACGAAACGGGGCATCATAAGGAAGGGTTGTATTCTGAGTTCCCGGGCGACGTCATGAGGGTGGAGCTCTGTAATCCACAGAGTATGTGTCCAATGATTGGTTATACCCAGGCCCCGCCTATCAGATGACGTCAGCCGGGTACTTAAACGCAGCAACCCTAGGGATCTTATGTTCTCCTGTTTCGACCATCTTCCGCTCAGAGTCGCATTTTAGCAGGATAAAGCCGCCGTCATTTTACATAATCTAGCGAGGCTAAACAAGGCCACCGTGAGCGGAGGAGGAATCAAACAGCACAACATAAGGTACGGTTGTTACTTTGAGATGGCTGAGTGACGTCATGAGAAGGGCTGGATTTTGTACCTATAAACCATCCGACCAATCGATTGGTCATGTCCAAGCCCCAGCTATCAGACGACGTCATCCGGATACTTCAACGCAGCAACCCTACCTTATGTTCTCCTATTTGGACCGTCTTCCGCCCAAATTCGCATTTCAGCAGTTGACCGAGCTTATTAAAGAGTCAACATTCACATGAATGAGCCAGCGAGGCAAAGAAAGACGATGTGAGGGGAAGAGAAACCAAACAGGACATCATAAGGTAGGGTTGGTACTCTGAGCTCCCTGGTGACGTCATGAGAAGAGCGGGGCTCTGAACACACAAATTATCTGATCAATGGTTGGTCGGTAAGTTCCAAACCCCACCTATCAGATGACGTCTTCCGGGTACTTCAACACACCAACCCTACCTTAATGTTCTCCTGTTTGGACCGTCTTTCGCCCATAATCATATTGAAGCAATTGACCGAGTTTATTAAAGAGTCGACATTCACATGAATGTGCCAGTGAGGCCAAAAAAGGCCACCGCGAGCCTAAGAGAAACCAAACAGGACATCATAAGGTATGGTTGTATTCTGAGTTCCCGGGTGACGTCATGAAGGTGGAGCTCCGTAATCCACATAGTATGTGTCCAATGATTGGCTATACCCAGGCCACGCCTATGAGGTGTCGTCAGCCAGGTACTTCAACTTAGCAACCATATCTTATGTTCTCCTGTTTAGACCGTCTTCCGCTCAGAGTCGCATTTCAGCAGGATAAAGGCGCCTTCATTTCACATAATCCAGCGAGGCCAAACAAGGCCACCGTGACCGGAAGAGGAACCAAACAGCACAACATAAGGTAGGGTTGCTACTCAGAGTTGCTCGAGTGACGTCATGAGAAGGGCGGAGTATTGTATATACAAACAATCTGATCAATGATTGGTCGGTCATGCCCAAGAGCCACCTATCATATGACGTCATCCGGGTACCTCAATGCACCAACCCGACCTTATGTTCTATTTGGAGCGTCTTATGCTCAGTGTCGTATTTCAGCATTTGCCCGAGCATTCTTTTTATTATTATTGTTATTATTTTGACCAAAAGGAGTCTTTTACCCAGCGAGGCCAAGAAAGGCCTCCGTGAGCGGAAGAGAAATCAAACAGCACAATATAAAGTAGGGTTGCTACTCTGAGTTGCCCGAGTGACGTCATGAGAAGGGCGGGATTTTGTACCTATAAACCATCAGACCAATGATTGGTCATGTCCAAGCCCCACCTATGAAACGACGTCATCCGGCTACTTCAATAGAGCAACCCACCTTATGTTCACCTATTTGTACCGTCTTCCGCCCAAAGTCGCATTTCAGCAATTGACCCAGCTTATTAAAGAGTGAGTCAACATTCACATGAATGAGCCTACGAGGCCAAGAAAGGCCACCGTGAGCGGGAGAGAAACCAAACAGCACAACATAAGGTAGGGTTGCTACTCTGAGCTCCCGGGTCATGTCATGAGAAGGGCTGGGCGCTGAACACACAAATTATCTGATCAATAATTGGTTGGTCAATCCCAAACCCCACCTATCAGATGACGTGAGCCGACTACTTCATTGCAGCAACCCTGATTATGTTTTCCTGTTTGGACCGTCTTCCGCCCAGAGTCGCATTTCAGTAGTTGACCGAGCTTATCAAAGAGTCAACATTCACATGATTGAGCCAGCGAGGCCAAGTAAGGCCACCGTGAGCGGAAGAGAAACCAAACAGGACATCATAAGGTAGGGTTGCTACTCTGAGTTCCCGGGTGACGTCATGAGGATGGAGCTCTGTAATCCACATAGTATGTGTCCAATGATTGGTTATACCCAGGCCCCGCCTAACAGATGACATCAGCCGGGTACTTAAACATAGCAACCCTAGGGATGTTATGTTCTCCTGTTTCGACCATCATCCGCTCAGAGTCGCATTTTAGCAGGATAAAGCCGCCGTCATTTTACATTATCTAGCGAGGCTAAACAAGGCCACCGTGAGCGGAAGAGGTATCAAACAGCACAACATAAGGTACGGTTGCTACTTTGAGTTGCCCGAGTGACGTCATGAGAAAGGCGGGATTTTGTACATATAAACCATCTGACCAATCGATTGGTCATGTCCAAGCCCCACCTATCAGACGACGTCATCCGGATACTTCAACGCAGCAACCCTACCTTATGTTTGCCTATTTGTACCGTCTTCCGCCCAGAGTCTCATTTCAGCAGTTGACCGAGCTTATTAAAGAGTCAACATTCACATGAATGAGCCAGCGAGGCCAAGAAAGGCGACGTGAGGGGAAGAGAAACCAAACAGGACATCATAAGGTAGGGTTGCTACTCTGATCTCCCAGGTGACGTCATGAGAAGAGCTGGGCTTTGAACCCATAAATTATCTGATCAATGATTGGTCGGTAAGTTCCAAACCCCACCTATCAGATGACGTCATCCGAATACTTCAACACACCAACCCTTCCTTATTTTCTCCTTTTTTGACTGTCTTCCGCCCATAGTCGCATTGCAGTAGTTGACCGAGCTTATTAAAGAGTCGACATTCACATGTATGAGCGAGCCAGCGAGGCCAAGAAAGGCCACCGTGAGCGGAAGAGAAACCAAACAGCACATCATAAGGTAGGGTTGCTTCACTGAGCCCCCTGATGATGTCATGAGAAGGGCGGGGCTCTGAACCCACAAATTATCTGACCCCGTGAGCGAAATAGGAATCAAACAGCACAATATGAGGGGTGAGTTATGACCCACACCGCCGTCGCCAACATGTGTGCTACACACCACCAGCTGCAACGATGGCCGCTATCCACCCCACCACCTGAATCTCAGCCACAACACCCTGCCCCCACACACCACTCCGCCCACAATGAGTAGTATCAACCCCACAGTCAGGCCTCAACCCCCTCTTTACCAAATCATTCTCCCTAACCATCTCACTTTGCACACCACCTCGACCAAAACACACCATATCTGCCACTCTTATCATCAAACACATTCAACAGACCTTCAAAATACTCACTCCATCTCCTTCTCACATCAGGAACAGATGAAGAAAGGCCACTTCCACTCACATCCATTCTCTAGCTGTCATACGTAATGCACCAAAACCACAGCTCCCTATCTGCAGCCAGGCCCCACAGACCTTTCCATGGTTCAATCCATTGACAGCACGTTGACCCCAGTATACCAGAGTGTTCCAATTTACTTCAGTCATAATACTGATAATAATGATAATGATTATAATAATGATAATGATAATGATTTTTCTTTTCATACATGGTTGCCTTTTCCCGCTTGGGTGAGGTAGTCTCAAGAACAGATGACAGAGCTGAGCCTCAGAGCAAAAATTCCTCTGAGTTACCCGGATGACGTCATCATAAGGGCGGGGTTTTGTATATACAAACTATCTGATCAATGATTGGTCGGTCAAGCCCAAGCGCCACTTATCATATGACGTCATCCAGGTACTTCAACGCAGCAACCCTACCTTATGTTCTGTTTGGACCGTCTTCCGCTCAGAGTTGAGTTTCAACAGTTGATCGTGTTTTTTTTTTTTAACCTAAAAAATTGTAATTTCGCATAAGCCGGTGACGCCAACAAAGGCCTCCGTGAGCGAAAGAGGAACTAAACAGCACAACATAAGGTAAGGTTGCTACTCTGAGTTGCCCGAGTGACGTCATGAGAAGGGCGGAATTTTGTACCTATAAACCATCTGACCAATGATTGGTCATGTCCAAGCCCCACCTATCAGACGACGTCAGCCAGCTACTTCAACGAAGGAACCCTACGTTATGTTCTCCTGTTTGGACCGTCTTCCGCACAGAGTCGCATTTCAGCAGTTGACCGAGCTTATCAAAGAGTCAACGTTGATTTACATGAATGAGCCAGCGAGGCCAAGAAAGGCGACCGTGAGCGGAAGAGAAACCAAAAACACAACATAAGGTAGGGTTGCTACTCTGAACTACTCGGGTGACGTCATTAGAAGGGCGGGGTTCCGAACCCACAAAATATCTGATCAATGATTGGTCGGTAATTCCCAAGCCCCACCTATCAGAAAACGTCATCCAGGTACTTCAACAAACCAACCCTATCTTATGTTCTGTTTGGACCGTCTTCTGCTCAGAGTCGCATTTCACCAGGATAAAGCCGTCGTCTCTTCACATAAGCCCGCGAGGTGAAACAAGGCTACTGTGAGAGGAAGAGGAAGCAAACAGGACATCATAAGGCAGGGTTGCTACTTTGAGCTCCCCGAGTGACGTCATGAGAAGTGTGGGGCTCAGAACCCACAAATTATCTGATCAATGATTGTTCGTTAAGTTCCAAGCCCCACCTATCAGATGACGTCATCCGGCTGCTTCAACGCAGGAACCCTACCGTATGTTCTCCTGTTTGGACCGTCTACCGCACAGAGTCGCATTTCAGCAGTTGACCGAGCTTATCAAAGAGTCAACATTCACATGAATGAGCCAGCGAGGCCAAGAAAGGCCACCGTGAGTGGAAGAGAAACCAAACAGGACATCATAAGGTAGGGTTGCTACTCTGAGCTCCCGGGTGACGTCATGAGGACGTAGCTCTGTAATCCACAAAGTATCTGTCCAATGATTGGTTATACCCAGGCCCCGTCTATCAGATGACGTCAGCCGGGTACATCAACGCAGCAACCCTATCTTATGTTTTCCTTTTTGGACCGTCTTCCGCTAAGATTCGCATTTCAGCGGGATAAAACCATCTTCATTTCACATAAGCCATCGAGGTTCCAACAAAGGCTACCGTGATCGGAAGAGAAACTAAACAGCACAACATAAGGTAGGGTTGCTACTCTTACCTACCCGGGTGACGTCATGAGAAGCGTGGGGCTCTGAACCCACAAAATATCTGCCCAAAGATTTGGTCGGTCATGCCCAGGCCCCGCCTATCAGATGACGTCAGCCGGGTACTTCATAGCAGCAACCCTATCTTATGTTCTCCTGTTTGGACCGTCTTCCGCTCAGAGTTGGGTTTCACCAGTTGATTGTGTTTTTTTTTTTTTTTACCATAAACAACTGTCATTTCGCATGAGCAGACGACGCCAAGAAAGGCCTCCGTGAGCGGAAGAGAAACTAAACAGCACAACATAAGGTAAGGTTGCTACTCTGAGTTGCCCGAGTGACGTCATGAGAAGGGCGGGATTTTGTACCTATAAACCATCTGACCAATGATTGGTCATGTCCAAGCTCGACCTATCAGACGACGTCAGCCGTCTACTTCAACGCAGCAACCCTACCTTATGTTATCCTGTTTGGACCGTCTTCCGCACAGAGTCGCATTTCAGTAGTACACTGAGCTTATTAATGAGTCAACATTCACATGAATGAGCCAGCGGGGCCAAGAAAGGCCACCGTGAGCGGAAGAGAAACCAAACAGGACAACATAAGTTAGGGTTGCTACTCTGAGCTCCCGGGTGACGTCATGAGGGCGGAGTTTTGTAATACAGAAAGTATCTGTCCAATGATTGGTTATACCCAGGCCCCGCCTATCAGATGACGTCAGCCAGGTACTTCAACGCAGCAATCCTATCTTATGTTCTCCTGTTTGGTCCGTCTTCCGCTCAGAGTCGCATTTCAGCATGATAAAGCCGTCGTCATATCACATAAGCAAGCGAGGTCAAACAAGGCCACCGTGATCGAAAGAGGAACCAAGCAGCGCAACATAAATTATGGTTGCTACTCTGAGTTACCTGAGAGACGTCATGAGAAGGGCGGGGCTCTGAACCCACAAATTATCTGATCAATGATTGGTCGGTAAGTCCCAAGCACCACCTAACAGAAAACGTCATCCAGGTACTTCAACAAACCAAAACTATCTTATGTTTTGTTTGGACCGTCTTCTGCTCAGAGTCGCATTTCAGCATTTGCCCGAGCTTTTTTAATTATCATTATTACCATAAGGAGTCTTCTAGCCAGCGAGGCCTAGAAAGGCCTACGTGAGCGGAAGAGGAATCAAACAGCACAACATAAGGTAGGGTTGCTACTCTGAGTTACCCGGATGACGTCATGATAAGGGCGGGGTTTAGTATATACAAACTATCTGATCACTGATTGGTTTGTCATGTCCAAGCGCCACCTATCATATGACGTCATGCGAGTACTTCAACGCAGCAACCCTACCTTATGTTCTGTTTGGACCGTCTTCCGCTCAGAGTGCCATTTTTTTACCATAAATGTCGTCATTCTAATGAGCCAGCGAGGGTAAGAAAGTCTGAGCTACCGGGTGACGTCATGAGAAGGGCGGGGCTCTGAACCCACAAAATATCTGCCCAAAGATTTGGTCAGCCATGCTGAGGCCCCGCCTATCACATGACGTCAAAGCAGCAATCCTATCTTATGTTCTCCTGTTATGACCGACTTCCGCTCAGAGTTGGGTTTAAGCAGTTGATTGAACTTATCAGAGCCAAACACTGACATGAATGAGCCAGACCCCACCTATCAGATGACGTCAGCCGGCTGCTTCAACGCTGGAACCCTACCCTATGTTCTCCTGTTTGGACCGTCTTCCGCCCAGACTCGCATTTCAGCAGTTGACCGAGCTTATTAAAGAGTCGACATTCACATGAATGAGCCAGCGAGGCCAAGAAAGGCCATCGTGAGCGGAAGAGAAACCAAACAGGACATCATAAGGTAGGGTTGCTACTCTGAGCTCCCGGGTGACGTCATGAGGGTGGAGCTCTGTAATCCACAAAGTATCTGTCCAATGATTGGTTATACCCAGTCCCCGTCTATCAGATGACGTCAGCCGGGTACATCAACGCAGCAACCCTATCTTATGTTTTCCTTTTTGGGCCGTCTTCCTCTCAGAGTCGCATTTCAGCAGGATAAAGCCGTCGTCATTTCACATAAGCCAGCGAGGTCAAACAAGGCTACCGTGAGCGGAAGAGGAACCAAACAGCACAACATAAGGTAAGGTTGCTACTCTGAGCTACCCGGGTGACGTCATGAGAAGGGCGGGGCTCTGAACCCACAAATTATCTGATCAATGTTTGTTCGGTAAGTCCTAAGCAACACCTATCAGATGACGTCATCCAGGTACTTCAACAAACCAAAACTATCTTATGTTCTGTTTGGACCGTCTTCTGCTCAGAGTCACATTTCAGCATTTGCCCGAGCTTTTTTTATTATCATTATTACCATAAGGAGTCTTCTAGCAAGTGTGGCCAAGAAAGGCCTCCGTGAGCGGAAGAGGAACCAAACAGCACAACATAAGGTAGTGTTGCTGCTCTGTGTTACCCGAGTGACGCCATGATAAGGGCGGGGTTTTGTATATACAAACTATCTGATCAATGATTGGTCGGTCATGCCCCAGCGCCACTTATCATATGACGTCATCCTGATACTTCAACACAACAACCCTACCTTATGTTCTCCTGTTTGGACCGTCTTCCGCTCAGAGTGCCTTTTTTTACCATAAATGTCGTCATTCAAACGAGCCAGCAAGGCTAAGAAAGACCTCCGTGAGTGGAAGAGGAACCAAATAGCACAACATAAGGGAGGATTGCTGCGCTGAGCTACCGGGTGACGTCATGAGAAGGGCGGGGCTCTGAACCCACAAAATATCTGCCCAAAGATTTGGCCGGTCATGCCCAGGCCCCGCCCATCAGATGACGTCAGCCGGGTACTTCATAGCAGCAACCCTATCTTATATTCTCCTGTTTGGACCGTCATCCGCTCAGAGTTGGGTTTCAAAAATTGACTGTATTTTTTCTTTTATCATAAAGAATAGCCATTTCGCATGACCCAGCGACGCCAAGAATGGCCTCCGTGAGCGGAAGAGGAACTAAACAGCACAACACAAGGTAAGATTGCTACTCTGAGTTGCCCGAGTGACGTCATGAGAAGGGCGGGATTTTGTACCTATAAACCATGTGACCAATGATTGGTCATGTCCAAGCCCCACCTATCAGACGACGTCATCCGGCTACTTCAACACACCAACCCTACCTTATGTTTTCCTATTTGGACCGTCCTCTGCCCAGAGACGCATTTGAGCAGTTGACCGACCTTATTAAAGAGTCAACATTCAAATAAATGAGCCATTGAGGCAAAGAAAGTTCACCGTGAGGGGAAGAGAAACCAAACAGGACATCATAAGGTAGGGTTGCTACTCAGAGCTCCCGGGTGACGTCATGCGGGCGGAGCTCTGTAATCCACAAAGTATCTGTCCAATGATTGGTTATACCCAGGCCCCGTCTATCAGATGACGTCATCAGGGTACTTCAACGCAGCAACCCTATCTTATGTTTTCCTTTTTGGACCGTCTTCCGCTCAGAGTCGCATTTCAGCAGGATAAAGCCGTCGTCATTTCACATAAGCCATCGAGGTTCCAACAAGGCCATCGTGATCGGAAGAGGAACCAAACAGCACAACATAAGGTAGGGTTGCTACTCTGAGCTACCCGTGTGACGTTATGAGAATGGCGGGGTTCTGAACCCACAAATTATCTGATCAATTATTGGTCGGTAAGTCCCAAGCCCCACCTATCAGATGACGTCAGCCGACAACTTCAACGCAGCAACCCTATCTTATGTTCTCCTGTTTGGACCGTCTTCCGCTCAGAGTCGCATTTCAGCAGGATAAAGCCGCCGTCATTTCACATAATCCAGCGAGGCCAACTAAACAAGGCCACCGTGACCGGAAGAGGAACCAAACAGCACAACATAAGGTAGGGTTATGCGAAATGATAATTGTTTATGGTAAAAAAAAAAAAACGATCAACTGGTGAAACCCAACTCAGAGCGGATGACTGTCCAAACAGAACATAAGGTAGGGTTTCTGCTATGAAGTACCCGGCTGACGTCATATGATAGGCGGCGCTTGGACATGACCGACCAATCATTGATCAAATAATTTCTATATACAAAACCCCGCCCTTATCATGGCGTCGTCCGGGTAACTCAGAGTAGCAACCTTACCTTATGTTGTGCTGTTTGATTCCTCTTCCGCTCACGGAAACCTTGGTCTCGCTGGCTAGAAGACTCCTTATGGTAATAATGATAATAAAAAAAGCTCGGGCAACTACTGAAATGTGACTCAGGCCAGAAGACAGTCCAAACAGAACATAAGATTGTTTTGGTTTGTTGAAGTACCTAGATGACGTTTTCTGATATGTGGGGCTTTGGACTTACCGACCAATCATTGATCAGATAATTTGTGGATTCAGAGCCCCGCCCTTCTCGTGACGTCTCTCTGTTGTGCTGTTTGGTTCCTCTTTCGATCACGGTGGCCTTGTTTGACCTCGCTGGCTTATGTGATATGACGACGGCTTTATCCTGCTGAAATGCGACTCTGAGCGGAAGACGGTCCAAACAGGAGAACATAAGATAGGATTGCTGCGTTGAAGTACCCGGCTGACTTCATCTGATAGACGGGCCTGGGTATAACCAACAATTGGACAGAAACTTTGTGGATTATAGACCTCCGCCCTCATGACGTCACCCGGGAGATCAGAGTAGCAACCCTACTTTATGATGTCCTATTTGGTTTCTCTTCCGCTCATGGTCGCCTTTCTTGGCCTCGTTGGCTCATTCATGTGAATGTTGACTCTTTGATAAACTCGGTCAACTGCTGAAACGCGACTGTGTTTGGAAGACGATCCAAACATGAGAACATAAGGTAGGGATGCTGCGTTGAAGTAGACGGATGACGTCCGATAGGTGGGGCTTGGACATGACCAATCATTGGTCAGATGGTTTATAGGTACAAAATCCCGCCCTTCTCATGACGTCACTCGGGCAACTCAGAGTAGCAACCTTACCTTATGTTGAGCTGTTTAGTTCCTCTTTCGCTCACGGAGGCCTTTCTTGGCGTCGCCTGCTCATGCGAAATGATAATTGTTTATGGTAAAAAAAAAAAAACACGATTAACTAACTGCTGAAACCCAACTCTGAGCGGATGACGGTCCAAACAGGAGAACATAAGATAGGGTTGCTGCTATGAAGTACCCGGCTGACGTCATCTGATAGGCGGCGCTTGGGCATGACCGACCAATCATTGATCAGATAGTTTGTATATACAAAACCCCGCCCTATCATGACGTCATCCGGGTAACTCAGAGGAAGTTTTGCTCTGAGGCTCAGCTCTGTCATCTGTTCTTGAGACTACCTCACCCAAGCGGGAAAAGGCAACCATGTATGAAAAGAAAAATCATTATCATTATCATTATTATAATCATCATTATCATTATTATCAGTATTATGACTGAAGTAAATTGGAACACTCTGGTATACTGGGGTCAACGTGCTGTCAATGGATTTAACCATGGAAAGGTCTGTGGGGCCTGGCTGCAGATAGGGAGCTGTGGTTTTGGTGCATTACATATAACAGCTAGAGAATGGATGTGAGTGGAAGTGGCCTTTCTTCATCTGTTCCTGATGTGAGAAGGAGATGGAGTGAGTATTTTGAAGGTCTGTTGAATGTGTTTGATGATAGAGTGGCAGATATAGGGTGTTTTGGAGGTGGTGTGCAAAGTGAGATGGTTAGGGAGAATGATTTGGTAAAGAGGTGGTTGAGGCCTGGCTGTGGGGTTGATACTACTCACTGTGGGCGGAGTGGTGTGTGGGGGCAGGATGCTGTGGCTGAGATTCAGGTGGTGGGGTGGATAGCGGCCATCGTTGCAGCTGGTGGTGTGTAGCACACAGGTTGGCGACGGCGGTGTGGGTCATAACTCAGCCCTCATGTTGTGCTGTTTGATTCCTCTTTCGCTGACGGGGTCAGATAATTTGTGGGTTCAGAGCCCCGCCCTTCTCATGACTTCATTCGGGTAGCTCAGAGTGGCAACCCTACATTATGTTGTGTTGTTCGGTTCCTCTTCCGTTCACTGTGCTCTTGTTCGACTCTCGCTGGCTTATGTGATATGAGGACGGCTTTATCCTGCTGAAATGCGACTCTGAGCGAAGACGTTCCAAAAAGGAAAACATAAATTGGGTTACTGCGTTGAAGTACCCGGCTGTCGTCATCTGATAGACGGGGCCTTGGTATAACCAATCATTGGACAGATACTTTGTGGATTACAGATCTCCACCCTCATGACGTCATCCGGGAGCTCAGAGTAGCAACCCTACCTTATGATGTCCTGTTTGATTTCTTTTCCGCTCATCGTGGCCTTTCTTGGCCTCGCTGGCTCATTCATATGAATGTTGACTCTTTAATAAGCTCGGTCAACTGCTGAAATGCGAGTCTAGGCGGAAAACGATCCAAACAGGAGAACATAAGGTAGGGTTGGTGTCTTTAATTACCCGGATGACGTCATCTGATAGGTAGGGCTTGGGACATGCCGACCAATCATTGATCAGATAAGTTGTGGGTTCAGAGCCCCGCCTTTCTCATGACGTCACTCGGGTAGCTCAGAGTAGCAACCCTACCTTGCTTCCTCTTCCGATCACGGTGGCCTTGTTTGACCTCGCTGGCTTATGTGATATGACGACAGCTTTATCCTGCTGAAATGCGACTCTGAGAGGAAGACGGTCCAAAAAGGAAAACATAAGATAGGGTTGCTGCGTTGAAGTACTCGGATGACGTCATATGATAGGTGGCGCTTGAGCATGACCGACCAATCATTGATCAGATAGTTTGTATATACAAAACCCAGCCCTTCTCATGATGACATCCGGGTAACTCAGAGAAGCAACCCTACCTTATGTTGTGCTGTTTGATTTGTTTTTCCGCTCACGGTGGCCTTTCTTGGCCTCGCTGGCTCATTCATGTGAATGTTGACTCTTAAAAAAGCTCTGTCAACTGCTGAAACCAACTGTAAGCGGAAGACGGTCCAAACAGGAGAACATAAGATAGTGTTGCTGCTTTGAAGTAGCCGGCTGACGTCATCTGATAGGCGGGGCCTGAGCATGACCGACAAAATTTTTGGGCAGATATTTTGTGGGCTAAGATCCCCGCCCTTCTCATGACGTCACCCGATAGCTCAAAGCAGGAATCCTACCTTACGTTGTGCTATTTGGTTCCTCTTCCGCTCACGAAGGGCTTTCTTTGGCCTCACTAGCTCATTTGAATGACGATACTTTACGGTTAAAAAAAAGTACTCTGAGCAGATGACGGTCCAAACAGAAGAACATAAGGTAGGGTTGCTGCGTTGAAGTGTCCAGATGACGTCATCTGATAGGCGGTGCCTGGGCATGACCGACAATTCATTGATCAGATAGTTCGTATATACAAAACCCCGCCCTTATCATGACGCCATTCGGGTAACTCAGAGAAGTAACCTTACCTTATGTTGTGCTGTTTGATTCCTCTTCCGCTCACGGAGGCCTTTCTTCTGCTCGCTCGCTAGAAGACTCCTTAAGGTAAAAATATAACAAAAAAACAGGGGACCTGCTGAAATGCTACTCTGAGCAGAAGACGGTCCAAACAGAACATAAGATAGTTTTGGTTTGTTGAAGTACCCAGATAACCTTATCTGATAGGTGGGGCTTGGGACTTACCGACCAATCATTGATGAAATAATTTGTGGGTTCAGCGCCCCGCCCTACTCATGATGTCACCAGGGAGCTCAGAGTAGCAAACATACCTTATGATGTGCTGTTTGGTTTCGCTTCCACTCACGGTCGCCTTTCTTGGCCTCGCTGGCTCATTCATGTGAATGTTGACTCTTTAATAAGCTCGGTCTACTACTGAAATGCGACTCTGTGAGGATGACGGTCCAAACAGGAGAACATGAGGTAGGGTTGCTGCTATGAAGTAAACGGCTGACATCATCTGATAGGCGGGGCCTGGGCATGACCGACCAATCATTAATCAGATAGTTTGTATATACAAAACCCCGCCCTTATCATGACGTCATCCGGGTAGCTCAGAGGAATTTTTGCTCTGAGCCTCAGCTCTGTCATCTGTTCTTGAGACTACCTCACCCACGCGGGAAAAGGCAACCATGTATGAAAAGAAAAATCATTATCATTATCATTATTATAATCATCATTATCATTATTATCAGTATTATGACTGAAGTAAATTGGAACACTCTGGTATACTGGGGTCAACGTGCTGTCAATGGATTGAACCATGGAAAGGTCTGTGGGGCCTGGCTGCAGATAGGGAGCTGTGGTTTTGGTGCATTACATATGACAGCTAGAGAATGGATGTGAGTGGAAGTGGCCTTTCTTCATCTGTTCCTGATGTGAGAAGGAGATGGAGTGAGTATTTTGAAGGTCTGTTGAATGTGTTTGATGATAGATTGGCAGATATAGGGTGTTTTGGTCGAGGTGGTGTGCAAAGTGAGATGGTTAGGGAGAATGATTTGGTAAAGAGGGGTTTGAGGCCTGGCTGTGGGGTTGATACTACTCATTGTGCGGAGTGGTGTGTGGGGGCAGGGTGTTGTGGCTGAGATTCAGGTGGTGGGGTGGATAGCGACCATCGTTGCAGCTGGTGGTGTGTAGCACACAGGTTGGCGACGGCGGTGTGGGTCATAACTCACCCCTCATGTTGTGCTGTTTGATTCCTCTTTCGCTCACGGGGTCAGATAATTTGTGGGTTCAGAGCCCCGCCCTTCTCATGACTTCATTCGGGTAGCTCAGAGTGGCAACCCTACATTATGTTGTGTTGTTCGGTTCCTCTTCCGTTCACTGTGCTCTTGTTTGAATCTCGCTGGCTTATGTGATATGAGGACGGCTTTATCCTGCTGAAATGCGACTCTGAGCGGAAGATGGTCCAAAAAGGAAGACATAAATTAGGTTACTACGTTGAAGTACCCGGCTTTCGTCATCTGATAGACGGGGCCTTGGTATAACCAATGATTGGACAGATACTTTGTGGATTACAGAGCTCCACCCTCATGACGTCACCCGGGAGCTCAGAGTAGCAACCCTACCTTATGTTGTGCTGTTTGGTTCCTCTTCCGGTCACGGTGGCCTTGTTTGACCTCGCTAGCTTATGTGAAATGACGACGGCTTTATCCTGCTGAAATGCAACTCTGAGCAGAAGACGGTCCAAAAAGGAAAACATAAGATAGGGTTGCTGTGTTGAAGTACCTGGCTGACGTTATCTTATAGACGGGGTATGGGAATAACCAATTATTGGTTATTGACGTCACCCTGGTAGCTCAGAGTAGCAACCCTACCTTATGATGTCCTGTTTGGTTTCTCTTCAGCTCACGGTGGCCTTTCTTGGCCTCGCTGGCTCATTCATGTGAATGTTGACTTTAATAAACTCGGTCAACTGCTGAAATGCGACTGTGTGCTGAAGACGGTCCAAAGAGGAGAACATAAGATTGAAGTAGCCGGATGACGTCATCTGATAGGTGGGGCTTGGACATGACCAATCATTGATCAGATGGTTTGTTTATAGGAACAAAATCCCGCCCTTCTCATGACGTCACTCGGGTAACTCAGAGTAGCAACCTTGCCTTATGTTGTTCTCTTTGATTCCTCTTTTGCTCACGGAGGCCATTCTCAGACCCCGTTGGCTCATTTGAATGACTTCACTTTATGGTAAAAAAGACGGGGCATTCTGAGCGGATGACGGTCCAAACAGAACATAAGGTAGGGTTGCTTTGTTGAAATAGGCGGCTGACGTCATCTGATAGGTGGGGCTTGGGATTGACCGACCAATCATTGATCAGATAATTTGTGGGTTCAGAGCCCCGCCCTTCTCATGACATCACCCAGGTAGGTGAGGGTTGCTACTCTTGAACACGACATTATGGCCCTTGAGCACGACGGTACGACCCTTGAGCTCGACGGTACGAGCTTTGACCTCAAGGGTCGTATCGACGTGCTCTATGAGTTCAGGGAATGGACAATATCTGTCACAGCTACATGCAAATTTCCCCTCTTCACTTCTCAGGTTAGCGCGCACAGAGTGTCGGAGGGCAAAATGGGCCCGGAGGCGCTCCCACGTCACTTTGCGCTGCTTACCTCTCAGGTTGTTAGGTTAGGTTACTGACATCTCTGCACTGAGTCCTGTCGCTGACCCTGGCCAGCAGCTCTCGCTAAAAACTCACCTCACTTGAACTTTTTTGGTGGATGGAATTTACGTAATGTTCCATGGTACACAGTACACACACACACACACACACACACACACACACACACACACACACACACAAATGGATGAATAGGGTGGGCGAAAAGTTAAGAAATGTTAGCATTTAAAACATCTTATGTTGTGCTGTTTGGTTCGTCTTCCGCTCACGGCCTTGTTTGACCTTGCTGGCCTACATGAAATGACGACGGCTTTATCCTGCTGAAATGCGACTCTGAGCGGAAGACGGTTCAAAAAGGAAAACATAAGATAGGGTTGCTGTGATGAAGTACCCGGCTGACGTTATCTGATGGGTGGGACCTGGGCATAACCAATCATTGGACAGATACTTTGTGGATTACAGAGCTCCACCCTCATGACGTCACCCGGGAGCTCAGAGTAGCAACCCTACCTTATGATGTCCTGTTTGGTTTCTCTTCCGCTCACGGTGGCCTTTCTTGGCCTCACTGTCTCATTCATGTGAATGTTGACTCTTTAATAAGCTCGGTCAACCGCTGAAATGCGACTCTTCCCGGAAGACGGTCCAAAAAGGAGAACATAAGGTAATCTTTCTGCGTTGAAGTAGCCGGATGACGTCGTCTGGTAGGTGGGGCTTGGACATGACCAATCATTGGTCAGATGGTTTACAGGTACAAAATCCCGCCCTTCTCATGACGTCACTCGGGCAACTCAGAGTAGCAACCTTACATCATTATGTTGTGCTGTTTAGTTCCTCTTCCGCTCACGGAGGCCTTTCTTGGCGTCGCTGGCTCATGGGAAATGATAACTGTTTATGGTTAAAAAAAAAAAACCACGATCAACTGGTGAAACCCAACTATGAGCGGAAGACGGTCCAAACAGGAGAACATAATTAGTGTTGCTGCAATGAAGTAGTCGGCTGACGTCATCTGATAGGTGGGGTTTGGGATTGACCGACCAATCATTGATCAGATTGTTTGTGTGTTCAGCGCCCCGCCCTTCTCATGACATGACCAGGGAGCTCAGAGTAGCAACCCTACCATATGATGTGTTGTTTGGTTTCTCTTCCGCTCACGGTGGCCTTGGCCTCACTGGCGCATTCATGTGAATGTTGACTCACTCTTTAATAAGCTCGGTCAACTGCTGAAATGCGACTCTGGGCGGAAGACGGTACAAATAGGAGAACATAAGGTGGGTTGTTCTATTGAAGTAGGTGGGGCTTGGACATGACCAATCATTGGTCAGATTGTTTATAGGTACAAAATCCCGCCCTTCGCATGATGTCACTCGGGCAACTCAGAGTAGCAACCCTACTTTATATTGTGATGTTTGATTTCTCTTCCGCTCACGGAGGCCTTTCTTGGCCTCGCTGGCTAGAAGACTCCTTCTGGTAACAATGATAAATAAAAGCTCGGGCAACTGCTCAAATGCGACTCTGAGCAGAGGACGGTCCAAACAAAACATAAGATAGTTTAGGTTTGTTGAAGTACCTGGATGACGTTTTCTGATAGGTGGGGCTTGGGACTTACCGACCAATCATTGCTCAGATAATTTGTGGGTTCAGAGTCTCGCCCTTCTCATGACGTCACCGGGTAGCAAAGCATAGGAACCCTACCTTATGATGTCCTGTTTGGTTCCTCTTCCGCTCACGGTGGATTTTCTTGTCCTCGCTGGCTCATTCATGTGAATGTTAATGACTTTCTTTAATAAGTTTGATCAACTGCTGAAACCCAACTCTGAGCGGAAGACGGTCAAAACAGGAGAACATAAGGTAGGGTTGCTGCGTTGAAGTACTCGGATGACGTCATATGATAAGTGGCGTTTGGGCATGACCGACCAATCATTGATCAGATAGTTTGTATATACAAAACCCCGCCCTCATGATGACGTCATCCGGGTAACTCAGAGGAATTTTTGCTCTAAGGCTCAGCTCTGTCATCTGTTCTTGAGACTACCTCACCCAAGCGGGAAAAGGCAACCATGTATGAAAAGAAAAATCATTATCATTATCATTATTATAATCATCATTATCATTATTATCAGTATTATGACTGAAGTAAATTGGAACACTCTGGTATACTGGGGTCAACGTGCTGTCAATGGATTGAACCATGGAAAGGTCTGTGGGGCCTGGCTGCAGATAGGGAGCTGTGGTTTTGGTGCATTACATATGACAGCTAGAGAATGGATGTGAGTGGAAGTGGCCTTTCTTCATCTGTTCCTGATATGAGAAGGAGATGGAGTGAGTATTTTGAAGGTCTGTTGAATGTGTTTGATGATAGAGTGGCAGATATAGGGTGCTTTGGTCGAGGTGGTGTGCAAAGTGAGATGGTTAGGGAGAATGATTTGGTAAAGAGGGGTTTGAGGCCTGGCTGTGGGGTTGATACTACTCATTGTGTGCGGAGTGGTGTGTGGGGGCAGGGTGTTGTGGCTGAGATTCAGGTGGTGGGGTGGATAGCGACCATCGTTGCAGCTGGTGGTGTGTAGCACACAGGTTGGCGACGGCGGTGTGGGTCATAACTCACCCCTCATGTTGTGCTGTTTGATTCCTCTTTCGCTCACGGGGTCAGATAATTTGTGGGTTCAGAGCCCCGCCCTTCTCATGACTTCATTCGGGTATCTCAGAGTGGCAACCCTACATTATGTTGTGTTGTTCGGTTCCTCTTCCGTTCACTGTGCTCTTGTTTGAATCTCGCTGGCTTATGTGATATGAGGACGGCTTTATCCTGCTGAAATGCGACTCTGAGCGGAAGATGGTCCAAAAAGGAAGACATAAATTAGGTTACTACGTTGAAGTACCCGGCTTTTCGACATCTGATAGACGGGGCCTTGGTATAACCAATGATTGGACAGATACTTTGTGGATTACAGAGCTCCACCCTCATGACGTCACCCGGGAGCTCAAGTAGCAACCCTACCTTATGTTTGTCTGTTTGTTTTCTACTCTTTC
>NC_092283.1:5926441-5970437 GCF_036320965.1 Panulirus ornatus
TATCTGATCAATGACTGGTCAGTCATGCCCAAGCGCCACCTATCACATGACGTCATCTCGGGTAACTTAAAACGCAGCAACCCTACCTTATGTTCTCCTGTTTGGACGTCTTCCGCTCAGAGTCGCATTTCACCAGTGACCGAGCTTATTAAAGAGTCAACATTCACATGAATGAGCAACGATTCCAAACAAGGCCTCCGTGACGGAAGAGGAACCAAACAGCACATCAAAAGTTAGAGCTCCAGGGTGACGTCCATGCGTTCGGAGCTCTCTAATCCACAAAATATCTATCCAATGATTGGTTATACCCAGGCCCCGTCTATCAGATGACGACAGCCGGGTACTTCAACACAGCAAACCTATCTTATGTTCTCCTGTTTGGACCGTCTTCCGCTCAGAGTTGGGTTTCAGCAGTTGATGGAGTTTATTAAAGAAAGAGTCAACATACACATGAATGAGCCAGTGAGGCCAAGAAAGGCCACCGTGAGCGAAACAGAAACCAAACAGCAACATCATAAGGTACGGTTGATACTCTGAGCTTCTAGGTGACGTCATGAGGATGGCGAATCTCTGTAAGCCACCAACCATCTGTCCAATGATTGGTTATGCCCAAGCCCCACCTATCAGACGACGTCAGCTGGGTACTTCAACACAGCAACCCCATCTTATGTTTTCCTTTTTGGACCGTCTTCCGCTAAGATTCACATTTCAGCAGGATAAAGCCGTCCTCATTTCACATAAGCCATCGAGGTTCCAACAAGGCCACCGTGATCAGAAGAGGAACCAAACAGCACAACATAAGGTAGGGTTGCTAGTCTTACCTACCCGAGTGACGTCATGAGAAGGGCGGGGCTCTGAACCCACAACTTATCTGATCAATGATTGGTCGGTATGTCCCAAGCCCCACCTATCAGAAAACGTCATCCGGGTACTTCAACGCAGCAACCCTATCTTATATTCTCCTGTTTGGACCGTCTTCCGCTCAGAGTGCCCTTTTTTTACCATAAAGTGTCGTCATTCAAATGAGCCAGCGAGGTTAAGAAAGTCAGAGCTACCGGGTGACGTGATGAGAAGGGCGGGGCTCTGAACCCACAAAATATCTGCCCAAAGATTTGGTCGGTCAATCCCAAACCCCACCTATCAGATGACGTGAGCCGACAACTTCAACGCAGCAACCCTATCTTATGTTCTCCTGTTTGGACCGTCATCCGCTCAGAGTTGGGTTTCACCAAGTTGATTGTGTGTTTTTTTTACCGTAAACAATTGTCATTTCGCATAAGCAGGCGACGCCAAGAAAGGCCTCCATGAGCGAAAGAGGAACAAAACAGCACAACATAAGGTAAGGTTGCTACTCTTAGCTCCCGGGTGACGTCATGAGGGCGGAGTTCTGTGATACAGAAAGTATCTGTCCAATGATTGGTTATACCCAGGCCCCGTCTATCAGATGACTTCAGCTGGGTACTTCAACACAGGGACCCTATCTTATGTTTTCCTTTTTGGTCCGTCTTCCTCTCAGAGTCGCATTTCAGCATGATAAAGCCGTCGTCATATCTCATAAGCCAGCGAGGTCAAACAAGGCCACCGTGATCGAAAGAGGAACCAAACAGCACAACATAAAGTATGGTTGCTACTCTGAGTTACCCGAGAGACGTCATGAGAAGGGCGGGGTTCTGAACCCACAAATTATCTGATCAATGATTGGTCGGTAAGTCTCACGCCCCACCTAACAGAAAACGTCATCCAGGTACTTCAACAAACCAAAACTATCTTATGTTCTGTTTGGACCGTCTTCTGCTCAGAGTCGCATTTCAGCATTTGCCCGAGCTTTTTTTATTATTATTATTACCATAAGGAGTCTTCTAGCCAGCGAGGCCTACAAAGGCCTACGTGAGCGGAAAAAAAAATGAAACAGCACAACATAATGTAGGGTTGCTACTCTGAGTTACCCGGATGACGTCATGATAAGGGCGGGGTTTTGTATATACAAAATATCTGATCAATGATTGGTCAGTCATGCCCAAGCGCCACCTATCACATGACGTCATCCGGGTACTTCAACGCAGCAACCCTACCTTATGTTCTCCTGTTTGGACCGTCTTCCGCTCAGAAGGCCCCTTTTTTACCATAAAGTGTCGTCATTCAAATGACCCAACGATGCTAAGAAAGGACGCCATGAGCGAAAGAGGAACCAAATAGCACAACATAAGGTAAGGTTGCTTCGCTGAGCTATTGGGTGACGTCATGAGAAGGGAGGGGAAGTGAACCCAAAAAATATTTGCCCAAAGATTTGGTCAGCCATGCCCAGGCCCCGCCTTATCAGATGACGCCAAAGCAGCAATCCTATCTTATGTTCTCCTGTTATGACCGTCTTCCGCTCAGAGTTGGGTTTAAGCAGTTGATTGAACTTATCAGAGCCAAACACTGACATGATGAGCCAACGAGGCCAAGAAAGGCCACCGTGAGCGGAAGAGAAACCAAACAGGACATCATAAGGTAGGGTTGCTACTCTGACCTCACAGGTGACGTCATGAGGAGGGCGAGACTCTGAACCCACAAATTATCTGATCAACGATTGGACGATAAGTTCCAAGTCCCACCTATCAGATGATGTCATCCGGGTACTTCAACTCTGAGCTCACATATGACGTCATGAGGAGGGCGAATCTCTGTAATCCACAAACTATATTCCCAATGATTGGTTATACCCAGGCCCCGTTTATCAGATGACGTCAGCCAGGTACTTCAAAACAGCAACCCTATCTTATGTTTTCCTTTTTGAGCCGTCTTCCTCTCAGAGTCGCATTTCAGCAGGATAAAGCCGTCGTCATTTCACATAAGCCAACGAGGTCAAACAAGGCCACCGTGATCAAAAGAGGAACCAAACAGCACAACATAAAGTATGGTTGCTACTCTGAGTTACCCGAGAGACGTCATGAGAAGGGCGGGGCTCTGAACCCACAAATTATCTGATCAATGATTGGTCGGTAAGTCCCACGCCCCACCTATTGGAAAACGTCATCCCGGTACTTCAATAAACCAAAACTATCTTATGTTTTGTTTGGACCGTCTTCTGCTCAGAGTCGCATTTCAGAAGTTGCCCGAGCTTTTTTTATTTTTTTTCTTTTTTTTTATACTTTGTCGCTGTCTCCCGCGTTTGCGAGGTAGCGCAAGGAAACAGACGAAAGAAATGGCCCAACCCCCCCCCCCCCCCATACACATGTATATACATACGTCCACACACGCAAATATACATACCTATACAGCTTTCCATGGTTTACCCCAGACGCTTCACATGCCTTGCTTCAATCCACTGACAGCACGTCAACCCCGGTATACCACATCGCTCCAATTCACTCTATTCCTTGCCCTCCTTTCACCCTCCTGCATGTTCAGGCCCCGATCACACAAAATCTTTTTCACTCCATCTTTCCACCTCCAATTTGGTCTCCCTCTTCTCCTCGTTCCCTCCACCTCCGACACATATATCCTCTTGGTCAATCTTTCCTCACTCATTCTCTCCATGTGCCCAAACCATGTGAAAACACCCTCTTCTGCTCTCTCAACCACGCTCTTTTTATTTCCACACATCTCTCTTACCCTTACATTACTCACTCGATCAAACCACCTCACACCACACATTGTCCTCAAACATCTCATTTCCAGCACATCCATCCTCCTGCGCACAACTCTATCCATAGCCCACGCCTCGCAACCATACAACATTGTTGGAAACACTATTCCTTCCAACATACCCATTTTTGCTTTCCGAGATAATGTTCTCGACTTCCAAACATTCTTCAAGGCCCCCAGAATTTTCGCCCCCTCCCCCACCCTATGATCCACTTCCGCTTCCATGGTTCCATCCGCTGCCAGATCCACTCCCAGATATCTAAAACACTTCACTTCCTCCAGTTTTTCTCCATTCAAACTCACCTCCCAATTGACTTGACCCTCAACCCTACTGTACCTAATAACCTTGCTCTTATTCACATTTACTCTTAACTTTCTTCTTCCACACACTTTACCAAACTCAGTCACCAGCTTCTGCAGTTTCTCACATGAATCAGCCACCAGCGCTGTATCATCAGCGAACAACAACTGACTCACTTCCCAAGCTCTCTCATCCCCAACAGACTTCATACTTGCCCCTCTTTCCAAAACTCTTGCATTTACCTCCCTAACAACCCCATCCATAAACAAATTAAACAACCATGGAGACATCACACACCCCTGCCGCAAACCTACATTCACTGAGAACCAATCACTTTCCTCTCTTCCTACACGTACACATGCCTTACATCCTCGATAAAAACTTTTCACTGCTTCTAACAACTTTCCTCCTACACCATATATTCTTAATACCTTCCACAGAGCATCTCTATCAACTCTATCATATGCCTTCTCCAGATCCATAAATGCTACATACAAATCCATTTGCTTTTCTAAGTATTTCTCACATACATTCTTCAAAGCAAACACCTGATCCACACATCCTCTACCACTTCTGAAACCACACTGCTCTTCCCCAATCTGATGCTCTGTACATGCCTTCACCCTCTCAATCAATACCCTCCCATATAATTTACCAGGAATACTCAACAAACTTATACCTCTGTAATTTGAGCACTCACTCTTATCCCCTTTGCCTTTGTACAATGGCACTATGCACGCATTCCGCCAATCCTCAGGCACCTCACCATGAGTCATACATACATTAAATAACCTTACCAACCAGTCAACAATACAGTCACCCCCTTTTTTAGTAAATTCCGCTGCAATACCATCCAAACCTGCTGCCTTGCCGGCTTTCATCTTCCGCAAAGCTTTCACTACCTCTTCTCTGTTTACCAAATCATTTTCCCTAACCCTCTCACTTTGCACACCACCTCGACCAAAACACCCTATATCTGCCACTCTATCATCAAACACATTCAACATTTTTTATTATTATTATTATTATTACCATAAGGAGTCTTTTAGCCAGCGAGGCCTAGAAAAGCCTCCGTGAGCAGAAGAGGAAATAAACAGCACAACATAAGGTAAGGTTGCTACTCTGAATTACCCGAGTGACGTCATGAGAAGGGCAGGATTTTGTACCTATAAACCATCTGACCAATGATTGGTCATGTCCAAGCGCCACCTATCACACGAAGTCATGCCGGCTACTGCAACGAGGATCCCTATCTTATGTTCTCCTGTTTAGACCGTCTTCCGCCCAGAGTCGCATTTCAGCAGTTGACCAATCTTATTAAAGAGTCAACATTCACATAAATGAGCCAGCGAGGCCAAGAAAGGCGACCGTGAGCGGAAGAGAAACCAAACAGGACATCATAAGGTAGGGTTGCTACTCTGAGCTCCTGGGTGACGTCATGAGAAGGGCGGGGCTCTGAGCCCACAAATTAACTGATCAATGATTGGTCGGTAAGTTTCAAGCCCCACCTATCAGATGACGTCACCCGGGTACTTCAACGCATCAACCCTACCTTGTTTTCTCCTGTTTGGACCGTTTCTGCCCAGACTCGCATTTCAGCAGTTGACCGAGCTTATTAAAGAGTCAATATTCACATGAATGTGCCAACGAGGCCAAGAAAGGCGACCGTGAGCGGAAGAGAAACCAAACAGGACATCATAAGGTAGGGTTGCTACTCTGAGCTCCCGGGTGACGTCATGAGGGTGGAGCTCTGTAATCCACAAAGTATCTGTCCAATGATTGGTTATACCCAGGCCCCGTCTACCAGATGACGTCAGCCGGTGTACTTCAATGCAGCAACCATATCTTATGTTTTCTTTTTTGGACCGTCGTCCGCTCAGAGTCGCATTTCAGCAGGATAAAGTCGTCGTCATTTCAGATAAGCCAGCGAGGCCAAACAAGGCCACCTTGAGCGGAAGAGGAACCAAACAGCACAACATACTATGTGGCTTACTGAGCTCCACCCTCATGACATCACCCGGGAACTCAGAATACAACCCTTCCTTATGATGTCCTGTTTGGTTTCTCTTAGGCTCACGGTGGCCTTTCATGGCCTCACTGGTCCATTCATGTGAATGTCGACTCTTTAATAAGCTCGGTCAACTGCTGCAATGCGATTATGGGTGAAAGACGGTGCAAAAAGGAGAATATAGGGTAGGGTTGGTGTGTTGAAGTACCCGGAAGACGTCATCTGATAGGTGGGGTTTGGAACTTAACGACCAACCATTGATCAGATAATTTGTGTGTTTAGAGCACCGCTCTTCTCATGACGTCACCCGGGAGCTCAGAGTAGCAACCCTACCTTATGATCTCCTGTTTGGTTTCTCTTCCCCTCATGTCGTCTTTCTTGGCCTCGCTGGCTCATTCATGCAAATGTTGACTCTTTAATAAGCTCGGTCAATTGCTCAAATGCGAAATTGGGAGGAAGACGGTCCAAATGGGAGAACATAAGGTAGGGTTGCTGCGTTGAAGTATGCGGATGACGTCGTCTGATAGGTGGGATTTGGACATGACCAATCGATTGGTTAGATGGTTTATAGGTACAAAATCCCGCCCTTCTCATGACATCACTCAGGCAACTCAAAGTAGCAACCTTACCTTATGTTGTGCTGTTTAGTTCCTTTTCCGTTCACGGTGGCCTTGTTTAGCCTCGCTGGATTCTGTGAAATGACGGCGGCTTTATCCTGCTGAAATGCGACACTGAGCGGAAGACGGTCCAAACAGGAGATCATAAGATAGGGTTGCTGCGTTGAAGTTGTCGGCTGACATCATCTGATAGGTGGGGTTTGGGATTGAGCGACCAATCATTGATTAGATAATTTGTGGGTTTAGAGCCCCGCCCTTCTCATGACATCAACCGGGAGCTCAGAGAAGCAACCCTACCTTATGATGTGCTGTTTGGTTTCTCTTCCGCTCACGGTGGCCTTTTTTGGCATCGTTGGGTCGCTCATACATGTGAATGTTGACTAATAAGCTCGGTCAAATACTGCAATGCGACTATGGGGGGAAGACGGTCAAAAAAGGAGAACATAAGGTAGGGTTGGTGTGTTGAAGTATTCGGTTGACGTCATCTGATAGGTGGGGCTTGGAACTTACCGACCAATCATTGATCAGATAATTTATGTGTTCAAAGCCCAGCTCTTCTCATGACGTCACCCAGGAGCTCAGAGTTGCAACCCTACCTTATGATATCCTGTTTGGTTTCTCTCCCCCTTACGTCGCCTTTCTTGGCCTCGCTGGCTCATTCATGTGAATGTTGACTTTAATAAGCTCGGTCAACTGCTGAATTGCGACTCTGGGCGGAAGACGGTCCAAATAGGAGAACATAAAGTATGGTTGCTGCGTTGAAGTAGCCTGATGACGTCATCTGATAGTTGGGGATTGGAATTGACCGACCAATCATTGATCAGATAATTTGTGGGTTCCGAACCCCGCCTTTCTCTTGAAGTCACTCGGGTACCTCAGAGTAGCAACCCTACCTTATGTTGTGCTGTTTGATTCCTCTTCCGCTCAAGGTAGCCTTGTTTGGCCTCGCCGGATTATGTGAAATGAAGGCGCCTTTATCCTGCTGAAATGCGACTCTGAGCGGAAGACGGTCTAATCAGGGGAACATAAGATAGGGTTGATGCGTTGAAGTACCTGGCTGACGTCATCTGATAGGTGGGGACTGGGTATAACCAATCATTGGACAGATACTATGTGGATTACAGAGCTCCACCCTCATGACGTCACCCGGGAGCTCAGAGTAGCAACCCTACCTTATGATGTCCTGTTTGGTTTCTTTTTCGCTCACGGTGTCCTTTCTTGGCCTCGTTGGCTCATTCATGTGAATGTCGGCTCTTTAATAAGCTCGGTCAGCTGCTGCAATGCGACTACGGGCGGAAGACGGTCCAAAAAGGAGAACATAAGGTAGGGTTGCTGCGTCGAAGTAGCCGGATGACGTCATCTGATAGGTGGGGATTGGAATTGACCGACCAATCATTGATCATATAATTTGTGAATTCAGAACTCCGCCCTTCTCATGACATGACCCGAGACCTCAGAGAAGCAACCCTACTTTATGATGTGCTGTTTGGTTTCTCCTCCGCTCACGGTGGCCTTTCTTGGCCTCGCTGGCTCATTGATATGAACGTCGACTCTTTAATAAGCTCGATCAATTGCCTAAATGCGACTCTGGGCGGAAGACGGTACAAATAGGAGAACATAAGTTGAGTTGCTGCATTGAAGTAGCCGGATGACGTCGTTTCATAGGTGGGGCTTGGACATGACCAATCATTGGTCAGATGCCTTATAGGTACAAAATCCCGCCCTTCTCATGACGTCACTCGGGCAACTCAGAGTAGCAACCCTACTTTATATTGTGCTGTTTGATTTCTCTTCCGCTCACTGAGGCCTTTCACTGAGGACTGTCATGTCCAAGCCCCACCTATGAAACGACGTCATCCGGCTACTTCAATGCAGCAACTCAACTTATGTTCTCCTATTTGTACCGTCTTCCGCCCAGAGTCGCATTTCAGCAGTTGACCGAGCTTATTAAAGAGTGAGTCAACATTCATATGAATGAGCCAGCGAGGCCAAAAAAGTCTACGAAAGGGGAAGAGAAACCAAACAAGACATCATGAGAGAGGGTTGCTACTCTGAGCTCTCGGGTGAGGTCATGAGAAGAGTTGTGCTTTGAACACATAAATTATCTGATCAATGATTGGTCGGTAAGTTCGAAACCCCACCTATCACATGACGTCATCCGAATACTTCAACACACCAACACTTCCTTATGTTCTCTTTTTTGACCGTCTTCCGCACATAGTCGCATTGCAGTAGTTGACCGAGCTTATTAAAGAGTCGACATTCACATGCATGAGCGAGCCAACGAGGCCAAGAAAGGCCACCGTGAGCGGAAGAGAAACCAAACTGCACATCATAAGGTATGGTTGCTTCTCTGAGCTCCCGGATGATGTCATGAGAAGGGCGGGGCTCTGAACCCACAGATTATCTGATCAATGATTGGTCGGTCAATCCCAAACCCCGCCTATCAGATGACGTCAGCCGACAACTTCAACGCAGCAACCCTATCTTATGTTCTCCTGTTGGGACCGTCTTCCGCTCAGAGTCGCATTTCAGCAGGATAAAGCCGCCGTCATTTCAAATAAAATCCTACGAGGCTAACTAAATAAGGCCACCGTGACCGGAAGAGGAACCAAACAGCACACCATAAGGTACGGTTGCTACTCTGAGTTACCCGAGTGACGTCATGAGAAGGGCGGGGTATTGCATATACAAACAATCTAATGAATGATTGGTCGGTCATGCCCAAGAGCCAACTATCATATGACGTTATCCGGGTACTTCAATGCACCAACCCGACCTTATGTTCTGCTTGGACCGTATTCCGCCCAGAGCCGCATTTCAGCAGTTGACCGAGCTTATCAAAGAGTCAACATTCACATGATTAAGCCAGGGAGGCCAAATAAGGCTACCGTGGGGCGGAAGACAAAACTAAACAAGACATCATAAGGTAGGGTTGCTACTCTGAGCTCCCGAGTGACGTCATGAGAAGAGCGGGGCTCTGAACACATAAATTATCTGATCAATGGTTGGTCGGTAAGTTCCAAACTCCACCTATCATATGACGTCTTCCGGGTACATAAACACATCAACACACCAACCCTATCTTATGTTCTCCTTTCTGGACCGTATTTCACCCATAATCACATGATCACATTGCAGCAGTTGACCGAGCTTATTAAAGAGTCGACATTCACATGAATGAGCCAGTGAGGCCAAGTAAGGCCACAGTGAGCGGAAGAGAAAGCAAACAGGACATCATAAGGAAGGGTTGTATTCTGAGTTCCCTATTGACGTCATGAGGGTCGAGCTCCGTAATCCACAAAGTATGTGTCGAATGATTGGTTGTACCCAGGCCACGCCTATGAGATGACGTCAGCCGTGTACTTCAACGCAGCAACCCTATCTTGTGTTCTCCTGTTTGGACCGTCTTCCACCCAGAATCGCATTTCAGCAGTTGACAGAGGTTATCAAAGAGTCAACATTCACACGATTCAGCTAATGATGCCAATTAAGGCCACCGTGAGCGGAAGAGACACCAAACAGGACATCATAAGGTAGGGTTGCTACTCTGAGTTCCCTGGTGACGTCATGAGGGTGGAGCTATGTAATCCACATAGTATCTGTCCAAAGATTGGTTATACCCAACCCCCCCGCCTATCAGATGACGTCAGCCGTGTACTTCAACGCAGCAACCCTATCTTATGTTCTCCTGTTTGGACCGTCTTCCGCTCAGAGTTGCATTTCAGCAGGATAAAGCCACCGTCATTTCACATAATCCAACGAGGCTAACTAAACAAGGCCACCGTGACCGGAAGAGGAACCAAACAGCACAACATAAGGTAGGGTTGCTACTCTGAGGTACCCGGGTGACGTTATGAGAAAGGTGGTATTCGGAACCCACAAATTGTCTGATCAATGATTAGTCGGTCATGTCCAAGAGCCACCTATCATATGACGTCATCCGGGTACTTCAATGCACCAACACGACCTTATGTTCTGTTTGGAGCGTCTTCTGCTCAGTGTCGCATTTCAGCATTTGCCCGAGCTTTATTATTATTATTATTGTTATTATTATTACCATAAGGAGTCTTCTAGCCAGCGAGGCCAAGAAAGGCCTCCTTGAGCGGAAGAGAAATCAAACAGCACAATATAAAGTAGGGTTGCTACTCTGAGTTGCCCGAGTGACGTCATGAGAAGGGCGGGATTTTGTACCTATAAGGCATCTGACCAATGATTGGTCATGTTCAAGCCCCACCTATGAAACGACGTCATCCGGCGACTTCAATAGAGCAACCCACCTTTTGTTCTCCTATTTGGACCGTCTTCCACCCAGAGTCGCATTTCAGCAGTTGACCGAGCTTATTAAAGAGTCAACATTCACATGAATGAGCCAGCGAGGCCAAGAAAGGCGGTAAGGGGGAGAGAAACCAAACAGGACATCATAAGGTAGGGCTGCTACTCTGAGCTCCCGGATGACGTCTTGAGAAGAGCTGAGCTTTGAATATATAAATTATCTGATCAATGATTGGTTGGTAAGTTCCAAACCCCACCTTTCAGATGACGTCATCCGAATACTTCAACACACCAACCCTACCTTATGTTCTCCTTTTTTGACCGTCTTCCGCCCATAGTCGCATTGCAGTAGTTGACCGAGCTTATTAAAGAGTCGACAATCACATGTATGAGCGAGCCAACGTGGCTAAGAAAGGCCACCGTGAGCGGAGGAGAAACCAAACAGCACATCATAAGGTAAGGTTGCTACTCCGAGCTCCCGGATGATGTCATGAGCAGGGCGGGGCTATGAACACACAAATTATCTGATCAATGATTGGTCGGTGAATCCAAAACCCCACCTATCAGATGACGTCAGCTGACTACTTCATTGCAGCAACCCTAATTATGTTCTGTTTGTACCGTCTTCCGCCCAGAGACGTATTTCAGTAGTTGATGGAGCTTATGAAAGAGTTAACATTCACATGATTGAGCCACTGAGGCCATGTAAGGCCACCGTGAGCGGAAGAGAAACCAAATAGGACATAATAAGGCAGGCTTGCTACTCTGAGTTCCCGGATGACCTCATGAGGGTGGAGCTCTATAATCCACATAGTATGTGTCCAATGATTGGTTATACCCAGGCCACGCCTATCAGATGACGTCAGCCGGGTACTTAAACGCAGCAACCCTAGGGATCATATGTTCTCATGTTTCGACCATCTTCCGCTCAGAGTCGCATTTTAGCAGGATAAAGCCGCCGTCATTTTACATAATCTAGCGAGGCTAAACAAGGTCACCGTAAGCGGAAGAGGAATCAAACAGCACAACATAAGGTACGGTTGCTACTTTGAGTTGCCCGAGTGACGTCATGAGAAGGGCGGGATTTTGTACCTGTAAACCATCTGACCAATCGAATGGTCATGTCCAAGCCCCACCTATCAGACGACATCATCCGGATACTTCAACGCAGCAACCCTACCTTATGTTCTCCTATTTGGACCGTCTTCCGCCCAAATTCGCATTTCAGTAGTTGACCGAGCTTATTAAAGAGTCAACATTCACATGAATGAGCCAGCGAGGCAAAGAAAGACGACGTGAGGGAAAGAGAAACCAAACAGGACATCATAAGGTAGGGTTAGTACTCTGAGCTCTCTGGTGACGTCATGAGAAGAGCGGGGCTCTGAACACACAAATTATCTGATCAATGATTGGTCGGTAAGTTCCAAACCCCACCTATCACATGACGTCATCCGAATACTACAATACTCCAACCCTACCTTATGTTCTCCTTTTTTGACAGTCTTCCGCCCATAGTCGCATTCTAGTGGTTGACTGAGCTTATTAAAGAGTCGACATTCACATGTATGAGCGAGCCAACGAGGCCAAGAAAGGCCACCGTGGGCGGAAGAGAAACCAAACAGCACATCATAAGGTAGGGTTGCTTCTCTGAGCTCCTGGATGATGTCATGAAAAGGGCGGGGATCTGAACCCACAAATTATCTGATCAATGATTGGTCGGTCAATCCCAAACCCCACCTATTAGATGACGTCAGCCGACAACTTCAACGCAGCAACCCTATCTTATGTTCTCCTGTTTGGACCGTCTTCCGCACAGAGTCGCATTTCAGCAGTTGACCGAGCTTATCAGAGTCAATATTCACATGATTGAGCCAGTGAGGCCAAGTAAGGCCACCGTGAGCGGAAGAGAAACCAAACAGCACATCATAAGGTAGGGTTGCAATTCTGAGCTCCCGGGTGACGTCATGAGAAGAGCGTCTCTCTGAACTCACAAATTATCTGAGCAATTGTTGGTCGGTAAGTTCCAAACCCCACCTACCAGATGACGTCTTCCGGGTACTTCAACACACCAACCCTACCTTATGTTCTTCTTTTTGGACCATCTTTCGCCCATAATCGCACTGCAACAGTTGACTGAGCTTATTAAAGAGACGACATTCATATGAATGGGCCAGTGAGGCCAAGAAAGGCCACCGTGAGCCTACGAGAAACCAAACAAGACATCATAAGGTAGGGTTGTATTCCGAGTTCCCAAATGACCTAATGAGGGTGGAGCTCTGTAATCCGGATACTTCAACGCAGCAACCCTACCTTATGTTCTCCTATTTGGACCGTCTTCCGCCCAAACTCGCATTTCAGCAGGTGACCAAGCTTACTAAAGTGTCAACATTTGCATGAATGAGCCAGCGAGGTAAAGAAAGACGACGTGAGGGGAAGAGAAACCAAACAGGACATCATAAGGTAGGGTTGCTACTCTGAGCTCCCGGGTGACGTCATGAGAAGAGCGGGGCTCTGAACACACAAATTATCTGATCAATGGTTGGTCGGTCAATTCCAGTCCCCACTTATCAGATGACGTCATCCGGTTACTTCAAAGCAGTAACCCTACTTTATGTTCTCCTATGTGGACCGTCTTCCGCCCAGAGTCGCATTTCAGCAGTTGACCGAGCTTATCAAAGAGTTAACATTCATATGAATGAGCCAGCGAGGCCAAGAAAGGCGACGAAAGGGGGAGAGAAACCAAACAGGACATCATAAGGTAGTGTTGCTACTCTGAGCTCCCGGGTGACGTCATGAGAAGAGCTGGGCTTTGAACACATAAATTATCTGATCAATGATTGGTCGGTAAGTTCCAAACCCCACCCATCAGATGACGTCAGCCGACTACTTCATTGCAGCAACCCTAATTATGTTCTCCTGTTTGGACCGTCTTCCGCCCAGAGTCGCATTTCAGTAGTTGACCAAGCTGATCAAAGAGTCAACATTCACATGATTGAGCCAGTGAGGCCAAGTAAGGCCACCGTGAGCGGAAGAGAAACCAAACAGGACATCACAAGGTAGGGTTGATACACTGAGTTCCTGGGTGACGTCATGAGGGTGGAGCTCTGTAATCCGCATAGTATGTGTCCAATGATTGGTTATACCCAGGCCACGCCTATTAGATGACGTCGGCCGGGTACTTAAACGGAGCAACCCTAGGGAACTTATGTTCTCCTGTTTCGACTATCTTCCGCTCAGAGTCGCATTTATCAGGATAAAGCCGCCGTCATTTTACATAATCTAGTGAGGCTAAAGAAGGTCACCGTGAGCGGAAGAGGAATCAAACAGCACAACATAAGGTACGGTTGCTACTTTGAGTTGCCCGAGTGACGTCATGAGAAGGGCGGGATTTTGTACCTGTAAACCATCTGACCAATCGATTGGTCATGTCCAAGCCCCACCTATCAGACGACATCATCCGGATACTTCAACGCAGCAACCCTACCTTATGTTCTCCTATTTGGACCGTCTTCCGCCCAAATTCGCATTTCAGTAGTTGACCGAGCTTATTAAAGAGTCAACATTCATATGAATGAGCCAGCGAGGCAAAGAAAGACGACGTGAGGGAAAGAGAAACCAAACAGGACATCATAAGGTAGGGTTAGTACTCTGAGCTCTCTGGTGACGTCATGAGAAGAGCGGGGCTCTGAACACACAAATTATCTGATCAATGATTGGTCGGTAAGTTCCAAACCCCACCTATCACATGACGTCATCCGAATACTACAATACTCCAACCCTACCTTATGTTCTCCTTTTTTGACAGTCTTCCGCCCATAGTCGCATTCTAGTGGTTGACTGAGCTTATTAAAGAGTCGACATTCACATGTATGAGCGAGCCAACGAGGCCAAGAAAGGCCACCGTGGGCGGAAGAGAAACCAAACAGCACATCATAAGGTAGGGTTGCTTCTCTGAGCTCCTGGATGATGTCATGAAAAGGGCGGGGATCTGAACCCACAAATTATCTGATCAATGATTGGTCGGTCAATCCCAAACCCCACCTATTAGATGACGTCAGCCGACAACTTCAACGCAGCAACCCTATCTTATGTTCTCTTGTTTGGACCGTCTTCCGCACAGAGTCGCATTTCAGCAGTTGACCGAGCTTATCAGAGTCAATATTCACATGATTGAGCCAGTGAGGCCAAGTAAGGCCACCGTGAGCGGAAGAGAAACCAAACAGCACATCATAAGGTAGGGTTGCAATTCTGAGCTCCCGGGTGACGTCATGAGAAGAGCGTCTCTCTGAACTCACAAATTATCTGAGCAATTGTTGGTCGGTAAGTTCCAAACCCCACCTACCAGATGACGTCTTCCGGGTACTTCAACACACCAACCCTACCTTATGTTCTTCTTTTTGGACCATCTTTCGCCCATAATCGCACTGCAACAGTTGACTGAGCTTATTAAAGAGACGACATTCATATGAATGGGCCAGTGAGGCCAAGAAAGGCCACCGTGAGCCTACGAGAAACCAAACAAGACATCATAAGGTAGGGTTGTATTCCGAGTTCCCAAATGACCTCATGAGGGTGGAGCTCTGTAATCCGGATACTTCAACGCAGCAACCCTACCTTATGTTCTCCTATTTGGACCGTCCTCCGCCCAAACTCGCATTTCAGCAGGTGACCAAGCTTACTAAAGTGTCAACATTTGCATGAATGAGCCAGCGAGGTAAAGAAAGACGACGTGAGGGGAAGAGAAACCAAACAGGACATCATAAGGTAGGGTTGCTACTCTGAGCTCCCGGGTGACGTCATGAGAAGAGCGGGGCTCTGAACACACAAATTATCTGATCAATGGTTGGTCGGTCAATTCCAGTCCCCACTTATCAGATGACGTCATCCGGTTACTTCAAAGCAGTAACCCTACTTTATGTTCTCCTATGTGGACCGTCTTCCGCCCAGAGTCGCATTTCAGCAGTTGACCGAGCTTATCAAAGAGTTAACATTCATATGAATGAGCCAGCGAGGCCAAGAAAGGCGACGAAAGGGGGAGAGAAACCAAACAGGACATCATAAGGTAGTGTTGCTACTCTGAGCTCCCGGGTGACGTCATGAGAAGAGCTGGGCTTTGAACACATAAATTATCTGATCAATGATTGATCGGTAAGTTCCAAACCCCACCCATCAGATGACGTCAGCCGACTACTTCATTGCAGCAACCCTAATTATGTTCTCCTGTTTGGACCGTCTTCCGCCCAGAGTCGCATTTCAGTAGTTGACCAAGCTGATCAAAGAGTCAACATTCACATGATTGAGCCAGTGAGGCCAAGTAAGGCCACCGTGAGCGGAAGAGAAACCAAACAGGACATCACAAGGTAGGGTTGATACACTGAGTTCCTGGGTGACGTCATGAGGGTGGAGCTCTGTAATCCGCATAGTATGTGTCCAATGATTGGTTATACCCAGGCCACGCCTATTAGATGACGTCGGCCGGGTACTTAAACGGAGCAACCCTAGGGAACTTATGTTCTCCTGTTTCGACCATCTTCCGCTCAGAGTCGCATTTTAGCAGGATAAAGCCGCCGTCATTTTACATAATCTAGCGAGGCTAAACAAGGCAACCGTGAGCGGAAGAGGAATCAAACAGCACAACATAAGGTACGGCTGCTACTTTGAGTTGCCCGAGTGACGTCATGAGAAGGGCTGGATTTTGTACCTATAAACCATCTGACCAGTCGATTGGTCATGTCCAGGCCCCACCTATCAGACGACGTCATCCGGATACTTCAACGCAGAAACCCTAACTTATGTTCTCCTATTTGGACCGTCTACCGCCCAAATTCGCATTTCAGTAGTTGACCGAGCTTATTAAAGAGAGTCAACATTTGCAAGAATGAGCCAGCGAGGCAAAGAAAGACGACGTGAGGGGAAGAGAAACCAAACAGCACATCATAAGGTAGGGTTCCTACTCTGAGCTCCCGGGTGACGTAATGAGAAGAGCGAGGCTCTGAACGCACAAATTATCTGATCAATGGTTGGTTGGTAAGTTCCAAACCCCACCTATCACATGACGTCTTCCGGGTACTTCAACACACCAACCCTACCTTATGTTCTCCTTTTTGGACCGTCTTTCGCCCATAATCGCATTGCAGCAGTTGACCGAGCTTATTAAAGAGTCGACATTCACATGAATGGGCCAGTGAGGCCAAGAAAGGCCACCGTAAGCCTAAGAGAAACCAAACAGGACGTCATAAGGTAGGTTTGTATTCTGAGTTCCCGGATGACATCATAAGGGTGGAGCTCCGTAATCCACATAGTATGTGTCCAATGATTGGTTGTACCCAGGTCCCGCCTATCAGATGACGTCAACCAGGTACTTCAACGCAGCAACCCTATCTTGTGTTCTCCTGTTTGGACCGTGTTCCGCCCAGAGTCGCATTTCACCAGTTGACCGAGCTTATCAAAGAGTCAACATTCACATGATTGAGCCAATGAGGACAATTAAGGCCACCGTAAGCGGAAGAGAAACCAAACAGGACATCATAAGGTTGGGTTGCTACTCTCAGTTCCCGTGTGACGTCATGAGGGTGGAGCTCTGTAATCAACACAGTATGTGTCCAATGATTGGTTATACCCAGGCCCCGCCTATCAGATGACGTCAGCCACGTACTTCAACGCACAAACCCTATCTTATGTTCTTTTTGGACCGTCTTCTGCTCAGAGTCGCATTTCAGCAGGATAAAGGCGCCTTTATTTCACATAATCCAGCTAGGCCAAACAAGGCCACCGTGAGCGGAAGAGGAATCAAACAGCACAACATAAGGTAGGGTTGCTTCTCTAAGTTGCCCGAGTGACGCCATGATAAGGGCGGGGTTTTGTATATACAAACTATCTGATCAATGATTGGTCGGTCATGCCCCAGCGCCACCTATCATATGACGTCATCCGGATACTTCAACACAGCAACCCTACCTTATGTTCTCCTGTTTGGACCGTCTTCCGCTAAGAGTGCCTTTTTTTTTACCATAAATGTCGTCAGTCAAATGAGCCAGCAAGGCTAAGAAAGACCTCCGTGAGTGGAAGAGGAACCAAATAGCACAACATAAGGGAGGATTGCTGCGCTGAGCTACCGGGTGACGCCATGAGAAGGGCGGGGCTCTGAACCCACAAAATATCTGCCCAAAGATTTGGTCGGTCATGCCCAGGCCCCGCCTATGAGATAGCGTCAGCCGGGTACTTCATAGCAGCAACCCTATCTTATGTTGTCCTGTTTGGACCGTCATCCGCTCAGAGTTGGGTTTCAAAAATTGACCGTATTTTTGTTTCTTTTATCATAAAGAATAGCCATCTCGCATGACCCAGCGGCGCCAAGAAAGGCCTCCGTGAGCGAAAGAGGAACTAAACAGCACAACATAAGGTAAGGTTGCTACTCTGAGTTGCCCGAGTGACGTCATGAGAAGGGCGGGATGTTGTGCCTATAAACCATCTGACCAATGATTGGTCATGTCCAAGCTCCACCTATCAGACGACGTCATCCGGATACTTCAACGCAGCAACACTACCTTATGTTTTCCTATTTGGACCGTCCTCTGCATAGAGGCGCATTTGAGCAGTTGACCGACCTTATCAAAGAGTCAACATTCACATAAATGAGCCACTGAGGCACTCGCACTTGCCTGTCCATGCGCGCTAACTGAGTCTTATATACTTCCCCCAACACCAGTCGATGCATGAGCTTGGGCATCAGATGCTCCACAAACAATGCAATCCGCTGTTGAGGTTTTAGAGGGGCCCTGGTGATGTTTCGTAGCCCCTCTTCTAGCAGAGCTCCATATGACTTACGCCGACCCCCGGCCCCGACGAGAATCCCGAGGTACTTGTATTCGTCCTCAGCATTCATGGAACCGACAGCGCTACCCAAGACTTGGAACGTCCTGTTCTTATTGACGTACCAAGTCTTGCGTTTGCCGTCGACCTCCATGCTGAGGGTACGACACTTCCCTGGGTTGACCTGAAGCCCACCCCCCGCGAGGGTCGCAGCCGTTACGTCAATTGCCTTCTGCAAGCCAGTGGGCGTCTGCGCAACCAGAACCAAATCATCGGCAAAAGCCAATGTTGATACTGTTTTGTCTCCCAACTTAATCCCTACACCGGTCTCCTTCACGCATCTGTGATGCGTGCTCTGCAACTGCCCTGGTTGCGGCGAGGCTGTCACCCTGACGCAAGTGGTCAAGGGCTTCATTTAGGACGTCCTCTCCCCACGATGTACTTGTGGGGTCGAGTAGTAATGCGTCGAAATAAGCGACAGTCTCCGCCACAAAGGAAGCAATCGATTGAGATGGGGATTGGACGACCCACGGAATGACTGGAACAGATCAAACAGTGGGAGGAATGGTCATCTCACCACTGGGTTCCGCACTCGCGTACATCCCTTGACATTCTCATGACATTATCCGGGAGCTCAGAGAAGCAACCTTACCTTATGATGTGCTGTTTGGTTTCCGCTCACGGTGGCCTTTCTTGGCCTCGTTAGCTCGCTCATACATGTGAATGTCGACTCTAATAAGCTCGGTCAACTACTGCAATGCGACTATGGACGGAAGACGGTCTAAAAAGGAGAACCTAAGGTAGGGTTGGTGTGTTGAAGTATTCGGATGACGTCATCTGATAGGTGGTGTTTGGAACTTACCGACCAATCATTGATCAGACAATTTATGTCTTCAAACCCCAGCTCTTCTCATGACGCCACCCGGGAGCTCAGAGTAGCAACCCTACCTTATGATGTCCTGTTTGGTTTCTCTCCCGCTTACCGCTTTCTTAGCCTCGCTGGCTCATTCATGTGAATGTTGACTCTTTAATAAGTTCGGTCAACTGCTGAAATGCGAATTTGGACGGAAGACTGTACAAATAGGAGAACATAAGATGGGTTGCTCTATTGAAGTAGCCGGATGACGTCGTTTCATAGGTGGGGCTTGGACATGACCAATCATTGGTCAGATGCCTTATAGGTACAAAATCCCGCCCTTCTCATGACGTCACTCGGGCAACTCAGAGTAGCAACCTTACCTTATGTTGTGCTGTTTAGTTCCTCTTCCGGTAACGGTGGCCTTGTTTAGTTAGCCTCGCTGGATTATGTGAAATTACGGCGACTTTATCCTGTTGATATACGACTCTATGCGGAAGACGGTCCAAACAGGAGAACATAAGATAGGGTTGCTGCGTTGAAGTTGCCGGCTGACGTCATCTGATAGGTGGGGTTTGAGATTGATCGACCAATCATTGATCAGATAATTTGTGGGTTCAGAGTAACGCCATTCTCATGATGTCACCCGGGAGCTCAGAGAAGCAACCCTACCTTATGATGTCCTGTTTGGTTTCTCTTCCGCTCAAGGTGGCCTTTCTTGGCATCGTTGGCTCGCTCATACATGTGAATGTCGACTCTTTAATAAGCTCGGTCAACTGCTGAAATGCGACTATGGGCGGAAGACGGTCAAAAAAGTAGAACATAATGTAGGGTTGGTGTGTTGAAGAATTCGGATAGCGTCATCTGATAGGTGGGGTTTGGAACTTACCGACCAATCATTGATCAGATAATTTATGTGTTTAAAGCCCAACTCTTCTCATGACATCACCCGGGAGCTCAGAATAGCAACCATACCTGATGATGTCCTGTTTGGTTTCTCTCCCCCTTACGACGTTTTTCTTGGCCTCGCTGGCTCATGTGAATGTTGACTTTAATAAGCTCCGTCAACTGCTGAAATGCGACTCTGGGCGGAAGACGGTCCAAAAATGAGAACATAAGGTAGGGTTGCTGCGTTTAAGTAGCCGAATGACGTTATCTGATAGGTGGGGAATGGAATTGACCGACCAATCATTAATCAGATAATTTATGGGTTGTGAACCCCGCCTTTCTCATTACGTCACCCGGGTACCTCAGAGTAGCAACCCTACCTTATGTTGTGCTGTTTGATTCCTCTTCCGCTAACGGTAGCCTTGTTTGGCCTCGCTGGATTATGTGAAAGGAAGGCGCCTTTATCCTGCTGAAATGCGACTCTGAGCGGAAGACGGTCTAAACAGAATATAAGATAGGGTTGCTGCGTTGAAGTACCTAGCTAACGTCGTCTGATAGGCGGGGCCTGGGTATAACCAATCATTGGACACATACTATGTGGATTACAGAGCTCCACCCTCATGACGTCACCCGGGAACTGAGAGTAGCAACCCTACCTTATGTTGTCCTGTTTGGTTTCTCTTCCGCTCACGGTGGCCTTAATTGGCCTCATTGGCTCAATCATGTGAATGTTGAATCTTTGATAAGCTCGGTCATCTGCTGAAAAGCGACTCTGGGCGGAAGACGGTACAAATAGAACATAAGGTAGGGTTGCTCTATTGAAGTAGCCGGATGACGTCGTTTCATAGGTGGGGCTTGGACATGACCAATCATTGGTCAGATGCCTTATAGGTACAAAATCCCGCCCTTCTCATGACGTCACTCTGGCAACTCAGAGTAGCAACCCTACTTTATATTGTGCTGTTTATTTCTCTTCCGCTCACGGAGGCCTTTCTTGGCCTCGCTGGCTAGAAGACTCTTTATGGTAATCATAATAACAATAATAATAATAATAAAGCTCCGGCAAATGCTGAAATGCGACACTGAGCAGAAGACGCTCCAAACAGAACATAAGGATGACGTCATATGATAGGTGGCTCTTGGGCATGACCGACCAATCATTGATCAGATTGTTTGTATATACAATACCCCGCCCTTCTCATGACGTCACTCGGGCAACTCAGAGTAGCAACCCTACCTTATGTTGTGCTGTTTGGTTCCTCTCCCGCTCATGGTAGCTTTGTTTAATTAGCCTCGCTGGATTATGTGAAATGACGGCGGCTTTATCCTGCTGAAATGCGACTCTGAGCGGGAGACGATCCAAACAGGAGAACATAAGATAGGGTTGCTGCGTTGAAGTTGTCGGCTGACGTCATCTGATAGGTGGGGTTTGGGATTGACCGACCAATCATTGATCAGATAATTTGTGGGTTCAGAGCCCCGCCCTTCTCATGACATCATCCGGGAGCTCAGAGTAGCAACCCTACCTTATGATGTGCTGTTTGGTTTCTCTTCCGCTCACGGTGGCCTTTCTTGGCCTCGTTGGCTCGCTCATACATGTGAATGTCGACTCTTTAATAAGCTCGGTCAACTACTGCAATGCGACTGTGGGCGGAAGACGGTCTAAAAAGGAGAATCTAAGGTTGGGTTGGTGTGTTAAAGTATTCGGATGACGTCATCTGATAGGTGGTGTTTGGAACTTACTGACCAATCATTGATCAGACAATTTATGTGTTCAAAGCCCAGCTCTTCTCATGACGTCACCCGGGTACCTCAGAGTAGCAATGATTGGTCGGTCCTGTCCAAGAGCCACCTATCATATGACGTCATCCTTATGTTATGTTTGGAGCGTCTTCTGCTCAGTGTCGCATTTCAGCATTTGCCCGAGCTTTATTATTATTATTATTGTTATCATTATTACCATAAGGAGTCTTCTAGCCAGCGAAGCCAAGAAGGGCCTCCGTGAGCGGAAGGGGAACTAAACATCACAACATAAGGTAAGGTTGCTACTCTGAGTTGCCCGAGTGACGTCATGAGAAGTGCGGGATTTTTTACCTATAAGGCATCTGACCCATGATTGGTCATGTCATGTCATCCGGCTACTTCAATAGAGCAACCCACCTTATGTTCTCCTATTTGTACCGTCTTCCGCCCAGAGTCGCATTTCAGCAGATTACCGAGCTTATCAAAGAGTGAGTCAACATTTGCATGAATGAGCCAACGAGGCCAAGAAAAGGCCACCGTGAGCGGAAGAGAAACGAAATAGCACATCATAAGGTAGGGTTGCTACTCTGAGCTCCCGGGTGATGTCATGAGAAGGGCGGGGCGCTGAACACACAAATTATCTGATCAATGATTGGTCGGTCAATCCCAAACCCACCTATCAGAGGGCGTCAGCCGACTACTTCAGTGCAGCAACCATAATCATGTTCTCATATTTGGACCGTCTTCTGCCCAGAGTCGCATTTCAGTAGTTGACCGAGCTTATCAAAGAGTCAACATTCACATGATTGAGCCAGTGAGGCCAAGTAAATCCACCGTGAGCGGAAGAGAAACCAAACAGGACATCATAAGGTAGGGTTGCTACTCTGAGCTCCCGAGTGACATGAGGGTGGAGCTCTGTAATCCACAAAGTATCTTTCCTATGATTGGTTAAACCCAGGCCACGCCTATCAGATGACGTCAGCCGGGTACTTAAAAGCAGCAACCCTAGGGATCTTATGTTCTGTTCAGACCGTCTTCCGCTCAGAGTCGCATTTCAGCAGGATAAAGGCGCCTTCATTTCACATAATCCAGCGAGGCCAAAAAAGGCTACCGTGAGCGGAAGAGGAATCAAACAGCACAACATAAGGTAGGGTTGCTACTCTGAGGTACCCGGGTGACGTCGTGAGAAAAGCGGGATTCGGAACCCACAAATTATCTGATCAATGATTGGTCGGTTAATTTCATTCCCCACCTATCAGATGACGTCATCCGGCTACTTCAACGCAGCAACCCAAGACATGCAGTCCTCCTAAAAACCCATTTGCAGCAACTGCCATCTTCAGCATGTTCACAAAGCGGTCTATATAAATAATAAACAGTAAACAGCTAGTTGGAGCTCCTTGACGGACTCCAACTGTAGTGGTAACAGCAGCAGTTTTCAAGAGTTGTTTTGTACACCTATACATTGCTTGAATAGCTAATAACATTCGTCTTCCACATCCATGACTCTTTAATACCTCTATCATCTTATTTCTTGGGACCCTATCGTAAGCCTTACTAAAATCTATAAACAATACATATAATTTAACATTTCTAAATACTGCGAAGTCACATAGCAATCGTAACGACAATATTTGTTCAACGAAGCTCCTTTTCTTCTGCGCTCCAGCCTGGCACTTATTGTTGATGTTACATCATAAAAGTAGTCTGTTATATATCAGTGTGTCATAAATTTTTGCTAACGTGTCCATTATAGAAATCCCTCTATAGTTGTCACATACCATTCGGTTCCCAGTTTTGAAAATGAACACTAATTTTGAGTAGCACCACATGACTGGATACTTCATATTCATGAAAACAACATTAAAAAGAATCAGAAAGAATGATAACCATAGCTCAGGGAGCATCTGTACAATCCCAGGACATATACCATTATAACTTTTGTTTTTGTTTATAGGTTCTCTTCATATTTTCCCAATTAGTTGATTGGGACGTGCAGGAAGGTCTAACTACATTCTAATATCTTGTGCTTCTCTTTTGAGAGTTAAAATACTACACAAAAGGGGTGGATGTCGGTAAGCGACCTACTCTACATGTTGATAGTGAAAGAAGTGTTTAATTGAAGTAAGGTCGTATGGACACAATAAGAGGAAGATTAAGATCAGACTGCTGATAGCATAGGTAGAAGTAAGTGGAGAGGTGGCAGTAAGATGATGGTTCGATATACCTTACCGAACCTGAAGCACAATGACCTCCCAGCACCGCTCAACCTTCCAGTACGGCCTGTCGGTCGGGAGCAATGGGCAACCCCGCCAAGGCGTCCACCGCCCGCCCGACAACCCGCCCTCAGGAACTGGTACCTGCCCGGGAGCCACGGGAGAACAGCCTTGTCCCGCACACCCTAAGCCAACAAATGGGAGATGACCTTTAGCCTGCCCGGCGGCCGACACCAGATGGACAAGGCAGGCCCGATTATTTACCCTGTGCTCTTGGACCACATTCGGTAGAGGGAATGCGTCCAGGTTAGGGCTTTGACACTGCACACCTCTAGGTCCCGGTGTGTCAGCCCTAACCCAATGAGAGCACTCGCACTCTCATGACACCATGCACCTCGCCAGTTGACAGTGGCTGATGTTATGTGCACGGTGTCTTTGCCGGTTAGATCCCGTACGCCCTGTAGGACTTCCGGGGTGCCGTAGTAGCTGCACTTGTGTTGATGTGCAGCTGAAAGTGCGAGGTGGACTCCATAGACCTGGGTATCAATTATCCAGGCCTCTGTACCTTTGGAAGCCACGATGTCCGGCTTCCTAAAGGACCCTGCAATAGGAATGCGAGGCTCGCACAACACCTGGTACCCCCTCTGCTTCAGCCGTCCGGCCAAATAGGCAATGATATTGTCGTGCCTTCTGACACGACCCCCATGGGTACGAGGACACATCTGAGCGATGTTTCCAAGTGTCCCAGGTTTACGACAGGTGTCACAGAGGCCGTTGATCTCGGGCCGGCCTCTGGACGCCCTGGCTGGGGTCGGCAGCGCGCCTATCCTAACTTGGACAGCCTTCACATAGTCCGAACCGGACAGAAATCGGTTCCCGCCGGTGACCTATCTGCTAACCTGAAGCACGGCAGCAGATGGAGCGAGAGCCGCTCCGTCAACAGTACTGACTAAGTTCGATCTCCATGCGTGCAGGCGTTCGGTCTTGTTACCCGCCTGCCGACCAGCAATGCATGCGGGTCCGGCCCAGCGCTGCAGTTTGCTCATTACTGCAGGCTCCCGGACTGCCGCATGAATCACCGGATCGGTCGAGGTGAGTAACTTCTCGAACCGCGCTTGTTTATTTAGACGGACGGTCGAGACAAAGTCCGTTATACCTAGCCCACCATCTCCTGTAGCCGAGTGAAAGTAAGCGCAAGGCACGTCATAGGCTAGGCGTAGCCAGCGGCGAACCGCCACTCGCACCTGCCTGTCCATGCGTGCTAGTTGCGTCTTATACACTTCACCTAGCACCAGTCGATGCATGAGCTTAGGCACCAAGTGTCCCACGAGCATCGCAATCCTTTGCTGAGGTTTTAGAGGGGCTCTGGTGATGTTTAGGAGCCCCTCTTCTAGCAGGGTACCGTAGGATTTTCGCCGCCCCTTAGATCCGACTAGGACGCCAAGGTACTTGTACTCGTCCTCAACGTTCAAGGAACCGACAGCGCTGCCTAAGACTTGGAACGTCCTCTGTTCGTTGACGTACCAAGTCTTACGTTTGCCGTCGACCTCCATGCTGAGGGTACGACACTTTCCCGGGTTAACATGAAGTCCACCCCCCCCCCCCCCACCGTAAGGGTCTCAGCCATTACATCTATTGCCTTCTGGAGGCCAGTGGGCGTCTGTGCTACCAGGACCAGATCATCGGCAAACGCCAATGCTGATACTCGTTGGTCACCCAATTTCACTCCCACGCTGGTCTCTTTCACCCTTGTGATTCCCTCGTCAATCACAAGGTTGAAAAGGATAGGCAATAGGGGGTCACCCTGTTTGACCCCACGAGTCATGTTCACCTTACCCGCCATCTCGTCGCTTTCTTCAATATGGGTGAAGGATCGGTCGTACGACGACATGATATATGCCCTGACAGCGGCTGGGATGCCTTTCCGCGACATGGCCCGCTCGATAGTGCTATCGAACGCTTTGGCCATGTGGAGGAATGCCAGGTGCACACCGTGGGCGTGTGCCCGCGCACGACCGACTATCGCATCCAAGATCGTGAGGTTCTCAAGACATCCGTCTGTAGGGACGAATGCCTTTTGAGCATCATCGATCTGGATGAGGCTCGAGATGCGACTGCTGAGGATCTTATGCAGAAGACGGACTATGGCACAAGAGATGGTGATTGGCCTATAGTCCTTGGGCTCATTGGGATTGGGTACTTTCGGTATCAGCACTGTGCGGTTGGCCTTCAGTGGCTCTGGTAGGGTGGACGTAGCCATCCATAGGTTAAATGTCTTGGCAAGAATCCTTGGGGGGATGGACTTCAGTAATCTGGTCGAGATCAAGCACCGGAATGTAGGGCACACTATTTTCTAGTACCACCTCCTGGATACTTGGGGTGTCCATTGGGTTCAATTGCTTTTCTACATGTTCTTTAAAGTTACAGTCACTCAGTCTTTCTTCATTTCCCACCTCTAACGATCCTTTCCAATTAATTGATTTCCACAAAAGCTTATTGTCCTGTGACTGCAGTATCCTTGACCATGTTGGCTGTGCTGCGTCCCAGTTACCTGATGCGTTTTCTGTTTCTCTCGTCCACCTCGTAGCTACCCCTATGATAATGTTATATCCCATATTTAAGACTTCATCGATATCACTGTCCTGCCTCAAAGTAGGGGGTTCCACTTGGTTTAATCTTCCTATGAATTCTTCCTGATTAACTCTCTGATAGCTAGCTGATTTCCTAGGTTTATAGACAGAGGCTGGTGCCTTGGGCTGATAACTTCGTCCCAAGATATCTCTTCTTTCTACCAAATCCTTGGCCGAGATCACTTTTCCTTTATTAATATCCAAGGCAATGGATAACGGGGCATGGTCTGATCCTCGTACATTTTGGTGCACTTGTAACTCCCTGATTTTATCTAAACAAGTCACTTTACATAGGCTTAAATCAATTTCTGACAGCCATGTATCACGGCGTTTAAAGGAAAAATTGCCGTTGAAATGTTCACTTCCATACAAAAGGTTATTCACTATTACCAAATCATTATTCTGACATATATTAACAAGAGTTTTACCATGACTATTCACCACCCTGTCCTTCACACCGTCATACTGATACACACATCCTGCCTCATCAACCAAGTGAGGCTGGCCGACTCTACCGTTAAAGTCACCCATGATGATGACGTCGCCAGGGCTGACAGTGTGGCTCGCCAAGGCTCCGTGTTGCACTGAGCTAAACTATGGTGAATCACTTGGGGGAATATACACACCACCTATTTTCTGGTATGGCCACCACGACATGGTTATCCATATTTGCCCCTCACTGTCTGTAACCACGTTTAAGATGTCGTCCGTTAGTTTACATTTGACTAACATAACCACTCCTCCTCGGTGCTGACCTACTCGTGATACATTGGTATAAACATCAAACCCTGGTACTGTCACGTTAAAGTACTGTTTCGCCTCTAAAAGAAATACAATATCAAAACTCATAAGAAAATGTATGATCAAGTTATTTTGTAACTTATCTCTCAAGCCAGCAATGTTCCATGAACAAATTTTCACTACCTTATTTTGTCGTCTTACTGGAAAAACTTTGGAGAGAATCGATGTATGACAACTCCATCCCTCAGCAGGACTCTGTTCTTCCAGTCGTAACTGATGTTCGAAGCAGCGTTGCACGGTTTCTCTTTCTCTTCCTTCTCTCGCATCCTTAGTCGAGCTTGTTCTTTTCGAATCGCCGGGTGAGTATCCTTTTTCAAATAGATTCTTGCCATTGTTGTTCCACCTTCTTTCAGGTTTTTCGCTGCTCTCAGGATGTTGTCACGCTGTCTCTGGTTGTTTACTCTCAGTAGTATTGGCCGTTTCTTCTCATTATTCTCCTTGCCCAGTCGCTTCATCTCCCATTCAGTCATGTCAAGATTTTCTGTGTATCCAGCAGCGTCCAGGATTGTCTTCACTTTCTCATCATCCGACGTCCCCATCTCATCAGCTTCTTCCTTCACACCGAGGACTACGATGTTCTGGCCTCTCTCCCTGCTATCCATGGATTCCAGGAAGAGTTGTTGTCCATGAATTATTGTTGATGCGTCATCCAGTCGTGTAGTTAGCAACTCCACTTCTTTCTTGACTTGTTTCATTTCCCGTATTTCTTCTCGAGGGTCTTTTATTTCTTCCAGCAAGATTGAGTTTCCAGGCTCTTCTTGTCTCTTGGCACTCAAAAGTGTGTTAAGGGCAGTTTTTAGTTGGGGGTTCGTCATTTTTGTAATCTGGCTAGCTGCCAAATTCATGACTATATCAACCTTCTCGTACACTGCCATCTTAACCGCCTCGCACGGCGTCTCCGTTTCCTTGGCAACTGTGACGTCACGCCTCTAATGCGCATGCGCAGGATTTACCTAACGGGTCGAGGGAGTGGTTAGCCCAGTGATCAAAATTTTCACTGGCTAATAATGGCAAAGTCCAACACTCCACTACTTCCAACTTCAATCAGTTACAAGCCTGTCATCCAGGTACTTCAACAAACCAACCCTATCTTATGTTCTGTTTGGACCGTCTTCTGCTCAGAGTCACATTTCAGCATTTGCCCAAGCTTTCATTTATCATTATTACCATAAGGAGTCTTCTAGACAGCGAAACCTAGAAAGGCCTCCGTGAGCGGAGGAGGAATCAAACAGCACAACACAAGGTAAGGTTGCTTCTCTGAGTTACCCGGGTGACGTCATGAGAAGGGCGGGGCTCTGAACCCACAAATTATCTGATCAATGATTGGTCGGTATGTCCCAAGCCCCACCTATCAGAAAACGTCATCTAGGCACTTCAACACAGCAAGCCTACCTTATGTTCTCCTGTTTGGACCGTCTTCCGCTCAGAGTGCCCATTTTTTACCATAAACTGTCGTCTTTCAAATGAGCCAGCGAGGTTAAGAAAGTCTGAGCTACCGGGTGACGTCATGAGAAGGGCGGGGCTCTGAACCCACAAAATATCTGCCCAAAGATTTGGTCGGTCATGCCCAGGCCCCGCCTATCAGATGACGTCAGCAGGGTACTTCATAGCAGCAACCCTATCTTATGTTCTCCTGTTTGGACCGTCTTCCGCTCAGAGTTGGGTTTCACCAGTTGATCGTGTTTTTCTTTTTTTTACCATAAACAATTGTCATTTCGCATGAGACGGCGACGCCAAAAAAGGCCTCCGTGAACGGAAGAGGAACTAAACAGCACAACATAAGATAAGGTTGCTACTCTGAGTTGCCCGAGTGACGTCATTAGAAGGACGGGATTTTGTACCTATAAACCATCTGACCAATAATTGGTCATGTCTATACCCCACCTATCCGACGACGTCATCCAGCTACTTCAACGCAGGATCCCTACCTTATGTTCTCCTCTTTAGACCGTCTTCCGCCCAGAGTCGCATTTCTGTAGTTGACCGAGCTTATTAAAGAGTCAACATTCACATGAATGAGCCAGAGAGGACAAGAAAGGCCACCGTGAGCGGAGGAGAAACCAAACAGCACATCATATGGTAGGGTTGCTTCTCTGAGCTCCCGGATGATGTCATGAGAAGGGCGGGGCTCAGAACCCACAAATTATCTGATCAATGATTGGTCGGTCAATCCCAAACCCCAAATATCAGATGACGTCACCCGGCTACTTCATTGAAGCAACCCTAATCATGTTCTCCTGTTTGGACCGTCATCCGCCTAGAGTCGCATTTCAGTAGTTGACCGAGCTTATCAAAGAGTCAACATTCACATGATTGAGCCAGTGTGGCCAAGTAAGGCCAACATGAGCGGAAGAGAAACAAAACGGGGCATCATAAGGAAGGGTTGTATTCTGAGTTCCCGGGTGACGTCATGACGGTGGAGCTCTGTAATCCACAGAGTATGTGTCCAATGATTGGTTATACCCAGGCCCCGACTATCAGATGACGTCAGCCGGGTACTTAAACGCAGCAACCCTAGGGATCTTATGTTCTCCTGTTTCGACCATCATCCGCTCAGAGTCGCATTTTAGCAGGATAAAGCCGCCGTCATTTCACATAATCTAGCGAGGCTAAACAAGGCCACCGTGAGCGGAAGAGGAATCATACAGCACAACATAAGGTAGGGTTGTTACTTTGAGTTGCCCGAGTGACGTCATGAGAAGGGCGGGATTGTGTACCTATAAACCATCTGACCAATCGATTGGTCATGTCCAAGCCCCAGCTATCAGACGACGTCATCCGGATACTTCAACGCAGCAACCCTACCTTATGGTCTCCTATTTGGACCGTCTTCCGCCAAAATTCGCATTTCAGCAGTTGACCGAGCTTATTAAAGAGTCAACATTCACATGAATGAGCCAGCGAGGCAAAGAAAGACGATGTGAGGGGAAGAGAAACCAAACAGGACATCATAAGGTAGGGTTGGTACTCTGAGCTCCCTGGTGACGTCATGAGAAGAGCGGGGCTCTGAACACACAAACTATCTGATCAATGGTTGGTCGGTAAGTTCCAAACCCCACCTATCAGATGACGTCTTCCGGGTACTTCAACACACCAACCCTACCTTAATGTTCTCCTGTTTGTACCGTCTTTCGCCCATAATCATATTGCAGCAATTGACCGAGTTTATTAAAGAGTCGATATTCACATGAATGTGCCAGTGAGGCCAAAAAAGGCCACCGCGAGCCTAAGAGAAACCAAACAGGACATCATAAGATATGGTTGTATTCTGAGTTCCGGGTGACGTCATGAAGGTGGAGCTCCGTAATCCACATAGTATGTGTCCAATGATTGGCTATAACCAGGCCACGCCTATGAGGTGTCGTCAGCCAGGTACTTCAACTTAGCAACTATATCTTATGTTCTCCTGTTTAGACCGTCTTCCGCTCAGAGTCGCATTTCAGCAGGATAAAGGCGCCTTTATTTCACATAATCCAGCGAGGCCAAACAAGGCCACCGTGACCGGAAGAGGAATCAAACAGCACAACATAAGGTAGGGTTGCTACTCAGAGTTGCTCGAGTGACGTCATGAGAAGGGTGGGGTATTGTATATACAAACAATCTGATCAATGATTGGTCGGTCATGCCCAAGAGCCACCTATCATATGACGTCATCCGGGTACCTCAATGCACCAACCCGACCTTATGTTCTATTTGCAGCGTCTTCTGCTCAGTGTCGTATTTCAGCATTTGCCCGAGCATTCTTATTATCATTATTGTTATTATTTTGACCAAAAGGAGTCTTTTACCCAGCGAGGCCAAGAAAGGCCTCCGTGAGCGGAAGAGAAATCAAACAGCACAATATAAAGTAGGGTTGCTACTCTGAGTTGCCCGAGTGACATCATGAGAAGGGCGGGATTTTGTACCTATAAGGCATCTGACCAATGATTGGTCATGTCCAAGCCCCTCCTATGAAACGACGTCATCCGGCTACTTCAATAGAGCAACCCACCTTAGGTTCTCCTATTTGTACCGTTTTCCGCCCAAAGTCGCATTTCAGCAATTGACCCAGCTTATTAAAGAGTGAGTCAACATTCACATGAATGAGCCTACGAGGCCAAGAAAGGCCACCGTGAGCGGGAGAGAAACCAAACAGCACAACATAAGGTAGGGTTGCTACTCTGAGCTCCCGGGTCATGTCATGAGAAGGGCGGGGCGCTGAACACACAAATTATCTGATCAATAATTGGTCGGTCAATCCCAAACCCCACCTATCAGATGACGTCAGCCGACTACTTCATTGCAGCAACCCTGATTATGTTCTCCTGTTTGGACCGTCTTCCGCCTAGAGTCGCATTTCAGTAGTTGACCGAGCTTATCAAAGAGTCAACATTCACATGATTGAGCCAGTGAGGCGAAGTAAGGCCACCGTGAGCCTCAGAGAAACCAAACAAGACATCATAAGGTAGGGTTGCTACTCTGAGTTCCCGGGTGACGTCATGAAGGTGGAGCTCCGTAATCCACATAGTATGTGTCCAATGATTGTTTATACCCAGGCCACGCCTATCACATGACGTCAGCCGGGTACTTAAACGCAGCAACCCAAGGGATTTTATGTTCTCCTGTTTCGACCATCTTCCGCTTAGAGTCGCATTTTAGCAGGATAAAGCCGCCGTCATTTTACATAATGTAGGGAGGCTAAACAAGGCCACCGTGAGCGGAAGAGGAAGTAAACAGCACAACATAAGGTACGATTGCTACTCTGAGTTGCCCGAGTGACGTCATGAAAAGGGCGGCATTTTGTACCTATAAACCATCTGACCAATGATTGGTCATGTCCAAGCCCCACCTATCAGACGACGTCATCCAGATATTTCAACGCATAAGGTAGGGTGGCTGCGTTGAAGTAGCCGGATGACGTTATCTGATAGGTGGGGATTGGATTGGAATTGACCGACCAATCATTGATCAGATAATTCATGAGTTCCGAAACCCGCCTTTCTCGTGACGTCATCCCGGTACCTCAGAGTAGCAACCCTACCTTATGTTGTGCTGTTTGATTCCTCTTCCGCTCACGGTAGGCTTGTTTGGCCTCGCTGGATTATGTGAAATGAAGGCGCCTTTATCCTGCTGAAATGCGACTCTGAGCGGAAGACGGTCTAATCAGGAGAACATAAGATGGGGTTGCTGCGTTGAAGTTGTCGGCTGACATCATCTGATAGGCGGGGCCTGGGTATAACCAATCATTGGACACATACTATGTGGATTACAGAGGTCCACCTTCATGACGTCACCCGGGAACTGACAGTACCAACCCTACCTTATGATGTCCTGTTTGGTTTCTGTTCCGCTCACGGTGGCCTTTTCTCGTCCTCATTGGCTCAATCCTGTGAATGTTGACTCTTTGATAAGCTCGGTCAACTGCTGAAATGCGACTCTGGGCGGAAGACGATCCAAACCAGAGGACATAATTAGGGTTCCTGCAATGAAGTAGTCGGCTGACGTCATCTGATAGGTGGGGTTTGGTATTGACCGACCAATCATTGATCAGATAATTTGTGGGTTCAGAGCCCCGCCCTTCTCATGACATCATCCGGGAGCTCAGAGTAGCAACCCTACCTTATGATGTCCTGTTTGGTTTTTCTTCCGCTCACGGTGGCCTTTTCTCGTCCTCATTGGCTCATTCATGTGAATGTTGACTCTCTCTTTAATAAGCTCGGTCAACTACAGAAATGCGACTCTCAGCGGAAGACGGTACAAATAGAACATAAGGTGGGTTGCTCTGTTGACGTAGCCGGATGACGTCGTTTCATAGGTGGGGCTTGGACATGAACAATCATTGGTCAGATGCCTTATAGGTACAAAATCCTGCCCTTCTCATGAAGTCACTGGGGCAACTCAGAGTAGCAACCCTACCTTATGTTGTGCTGTTTGGTTCCTCTTCCGGTCACGGTGGCCTTGTTTAGTTAGCCTCGCTGGATTATATGAAATGACGGCGGCTTTATCCTGCTGAAATGCGACTCCATGCAGAAGACGGTCCAAACAGGAGAACATAAGATAGGGTTGCTGCGTTGAAGTTGTCGGCTGACGTCATCTGATAGGTGGGGCCTGGGATTGACCGACCAATCATTGATCAGATAATTTGTGGGTTCAGAGCCCAGCCCTTCTCATGACATCATCCGGGAGCTCAGAGAAGCAATCCTGCCTTATGATGTGCTGTTTGGTGGCTTTTCTTGGCCTCGTTGGCTCGCTCATACATGTGAATATCGACTCTTTAATAAGCTCGGTCAACTACTGCAATCCGACTATGGGCGAAAGAAGGTCAAAAAAGGAGAACATAAGGTAGGGTTGGTGTGTTGAAGTATTCGGATGACGTCATCTGATAGGTGGGGTTTGGAATTGACCGACCAATCATTGATCAGATAATTTATGGGTTCCGAACCCCGCCTTTCTCATGATGTCACCCGGGTACCTCAGAGTAGTAACCCTACCTTATGATGTCCTGTTTGGTTTCTCTCCCCCTAACGTCGCCTTTCTTGGCCTCGCTGGCTCATTCATGTGAATATTGACTCTTTAATAAGCTCGGTCAACTGCTGAAATGCGACTTTGGGCGGAAGATGGTCCGAAAAGGAGAACATCAGTTAGGGTTACTGCGTTGATATATCCGGATGACGTCGTCTGATAGGTGGGGCTTGGACATGACCAATCATTGGTCAGATGGTTTATAGGTACAAAATCCAGCCCTTCTCATGACGTCACTCGGGCAACTCAAAGTAGCAACCGTACCTTATGTTGTCCTTTATCCTGCTAAAATGCATCTCTTAACGGAACATAATCGAAACAGGAGAACATAAGATCCCTAGGGTTGCTGCGTTTAAGTACCCGGCTGACGTCATCTGATAGGCGGGGCCTGGGTATAACCAATCATTGGACACATACTATGTGGATTACAGAGCTCCATCCTCATGACGTCACCCGAGAATTCAGAGTAGCAACCCTACCTTATGATGTCCTGTTTGGTTTCTCTTCCGCTCACGGTGGCCTTACTTGGTCTCACTGGCTCAATCATGTGAATGTTGACTCTTTGATAAGCTAGGTCAACTACTGAAATGCGACTCTTGGCGGAAGACGGTCCAAACAGGAGAACATAATTACATTTGCTGCAATGAAGTAGTCGGCTAACGTCATCTGATAGTTGGGGTTTGGGATTGACCGACCAATCATTGATCAGATAATTTGTGTTCAGCGCCCCGCCCTTCTCATGACATGACCCGGGAGCTCAGAGTAGCAACCCTACCTTATGATGTGCTGTTTGTTTTCTCTTCCGCTCACGGTGGCCTTTTTTTGGCCTCGTTGGCTGATTCACGTGAATGTTGACTCACTCTTTAATAACCTCGGTCAACTACTGAAATCCGACTCTGGGCGGAAGACGGTACAAATAGCAGAACATAAGATGGGTTGCTCTATTGAAGTAGCCGGATGACGTCGTTTCATAGGTGGGGCTTGGACATGACCAATCATTGTTCAGATGCCTTATAGGTACAAAATCCCGCCCTTCTCATGACGTCACTCGGGCAACTCAGAGAAACAACCCTACTTTATATTGTGCTGTTTGATTTCTCTTCCGGTCATGGATGCCTTTCTTGGCCTCGCTGGCTAGAAGACTCCTTATGGCAATAATAATAACAATAATAATAATAATAAAGCTCGGGCAAATAATGAAGTGCGACACAGAGCAGAAGACGGTCCAAGCAGAACATATGGATGACGTCATATGATAGGTGGCTCCAGGGCATGACCAACCAATCAATGATCTAATTGTTTGTATATACAATACCCCGCCCTTCTCATGACGTCACTCGGGCAACTCAGAGTAGCAACCCTACCTTATGTTGTGCTTTTTAGTTCCTCTTCCGGTCACGGTGGCCTTGTTTAGTTAGCCTCGCTGGATTATGTGAAATGACGGCGGCTTTATCCTGCTGAAATGCGACTCTGTGCGGAAGACGGTCCAAACAGGAGAACATAAGATAGGGTTGTTGCGTTGAAGTTGTCGGCTGACGTTATCTGATAGGTGGGGTTTGGGATTGACCGACCAATCATTGATCACATAGTTTGTGGGTTCAGAGCCCCGCCCTTCTCATGATTTCACCCGGGACCTCAGAGAAGCAACCTTACCTTATGATGTCCTGTTTGGTTTCTCTTCCGCTCAAGGTGGCCTTTCCTGGCCTCGCTGGCTCGCTCATACATGTGAATGTCGACTCTTTAATAAGCTCGGTCAACTGCTGAAATGCGACTATGGGCGGAAGACGGTCAAAAAAGTAGAACATAATGTAGGGTTGGTGTGGTGAAGAATTCGGATGACATCATCTGATAGGTGGGGTTTGGAACTTACCGACCAATCATTGATCAGATAATTTATGTGTTCAAAGCTCAGCTCTTCTCATGACGTCACCCGGGAACTCAGAGTAGCAACCCTACCTTATGATGTCCTGTTTGGTTTCTCTCCCCCTTACGACGTCTTTCTTGGCCTCGCTGGCTCATGTAAATGTTGACTTTAATAAGCTCGGTCAACTGCTGAAATGCGACTCTGGGCGGAAGACGGTACAAATAGAACATAAGGTAGGTTGTTCTATTGAAGTAGCCGGATGACGTCGTTTCATAGGTGGGGCTTGGACATGACCAATCATTGGTCAGATGCCTTATAGGTACAAAATCCCACCCTTCTCATGACGTCACTCTGGCAACTCCGAGTAGCAACCCTACTTTATATTGTGCTGTTTGATTTCTCTTCCACTCAAGGAGGCCTTTCTTGGCCTCGCTGGCTAGAAGACTCCTTATGGTAATAATAATAACAATAATAATAATAATAAAGCTCGGGCAAATGCTGAAATGCGACACTGAGCAGAAGACGCTCCAAAGAGAACATAAGGTCGGGTGGTGCATTGAAGTACCCAGATGACGTCATATGATAGGTGGCTCTTGGGCATGACCGACCAATCATTGATCAGATTGTTTGTATATACAATACCCCGCCCTTCTCATGACGTCACTCGGGTAACTCAAAGTAGCAACCCTACCTTATGTTGTGCTGTTTGGTTCCTCTTCCGGTCACGGTGGCCTTGTTTAGTTAGCCTCGCTGGATTATGTGAAATGGCGGCGGCTTCATCCTGCTGAAATGCGACTCTGAGCGGAAGATGGTCCAAATAGGAGAACATAAGATAGGGTTGCTGCGTTGAAGTACCTAGCTAACGTCATCTATGTCATCTATGTATAACCAATCATTGGACAGATACTATGTGGATTACAGAGCTCCACTTTCATGACGTCACCCGGGAGCTCAGAGTAGCAACCCTACCTTATGATGTGCTGTTTGGTTTCTCTTCCGCTCACGGTGACCTTAATTGCCCTCATTTGCTCATTCATGTGAATGTTGACTCTTTGATAAGCTCGGTCAACTGCTGAAATGCGACTCTGAGCGGAAGACGGTCCAAACAGGAGAACATAAGATAGGGTTGCTGCGTTGAAGTTGTCGGCTGACGTCATCTGATAGGTGGGGTTTGGGATTGAGCGACCAATCATTGATCAGATAATTTGTGGGTTCAGAGTCCCGCCATTCTCATGATGTCACCCGGGACCTCAGAGAAGCAACTCTACCTTATGATGTCCTGTTTGGTTTCTCTTCCGCTCAAGGTGGCCTTTCTTGGCATCGTTGGCTCGCTCATACATGTGAATGTCGACTCTTTAATAAGCTCGGTCAACTGCTGAAATGCGAGTATGGGCGGAAGACGGTCAAAAAAGTAAAACATAATGTAGGGTTGGTGTGTTGAAGAATTCGGGTAACGTCTTTTGATAGGTGGTGTGTGGAACTTACCGACCAATCATTGATCAGATAATTTATGTGTTCAAAGCTCAATTCTTCTCATGACGTCACCCGGGAACTCAGAGTAGCAACACTACCTTATGATGTAATGTTTGGTTTCTCTCCCCCTTACGACGTCTTTCTTGGTCTCGCTGGCTCATGTAAATGTTGACTCTAATAAGCTCGGTCAACTGCTGAAATGCGACTCTGGGAGGAAGACGGTACAAATAGGAGAGCATAAGGTGGGTTGCTCTATTGAAGTAGTCGGATGACGTCGTTTCATAGGTGGGGCTTGGACAAGACCAATCATTGGTCAGATGCCTTATAGGTACAAACTCCCGCCCTTCTCATGACGTCACTCGGGCAACTCAGAGCAGCAACCCTACTTTATATTGTGCTGTTTGATTTCTCTTCCACTCAAGGAGGCCTTTCTTGGCCTAGCTGGCTAGAAGACTCCTTATGGTAATAATAATAACAATAATAATAATAATAATAAAGCTCGGGCAAATGCTGAAATGCGACACTGAGCAGAAGACGCTCCAAACAGAACATAAGGTCGTGTTGGTGCATTGAAGTACCCGGATGACGTCATATGATAGGTGGCTCTTGGGCATGACCGACCAATCATTAATCAGATTGTTTGTATATACAGTACCCCGCCCTTCTTACTCAAAGTAGCAACCGTACCTTATGTTGTGCTGTTTGAATCCTCTTCCGCTCACGGTGGCCTTGTTTAGCCTCGCTAGATTATGCAAAAATGACGACGGCTTTATCCTGCTAAAATGCGACTCTGAGCGGAAGATGGTCGAAACAGAACATAAGATCCCTACGGTTGCTGCGTTGAAGTACCTGGCTGACGTCATCTGATTGGCTTGGCCTGGGTATAACCAATCATTGGACACATACTATGTGGATTACAGAGCTCCACCCTCTTGACGTCATCCGTGAACTCAGAGTAGCAACCATACCTTATGATGTCCTGTTTGGTTTCTCTTCCGCTCACGGAGGCCTTTCTTGGCCTCGCTGGCTAGAAGACTCCTTATGGTAATAATAATAATGATAATAATAATAATAATAATAATAATAATAATAATAATAATAATAATAAAGCAAGGGCAAATGCCCGAAGACGTTCCAAACAGAACATAAGGTCGGGTTGGTGCATTGAAGTAACCGGATGACGTCATGTGATAGGTGACTCTTGGGCAAGACCGACCAATCATTGATTACATTGTTTGTATATACAATACCCCGCCCTTCTCATGACGTCACTCATGCAACTCAGAGTAGCAACCCTACCTTATGTTGTGCTGTTTGGTTCCTCTTCCGGTCACGGTGGCCTTGTTTAGTTAGCCTCGCTGGATTATGTGAAATGACGGTGGCTTTATCCTGCTGAAATGCGACTCTGAGTGGAAGACTGTCCAAACAGGAGAACATAAGATAGGGTTGCTGCGTTGAAGTTGTTGGCTGACGTCATCTGATAGGTGGTGTTTGGGATTGACCGACCAATCATTGATCAGATAATTTGTAGGTTCAGAGCCCTGCCCTACTCATGACATCATCCGGGAGCTCAGAGAAGCAACCCTACCTTATGATGTGCTGTTTGGTTTCTCTTCCGCTCACGGTGGCCTTTCTTGGCCTCGCTGGCTCGCTCATACATGTGAATGTCGACTCTTTAATAGGCTCGGTCAATTACTGCAATGCGACTACGGGCGGAAGACGGTCCAAAAAGGAGAACATAAGGTAGGGTTGGTGTGTTGAAGTATTCTGATGACGACATCTGATAGGTGGGGTTTGGAACTTACCGACCAATCATGGATCAGAAAATATATGTGTTCAAAGCCCAGCTCTTCTCATGACGTCACCCGGGTACCTCAGAGTAGCAACCCTACCTTATGTTGTGCTGTTTGATTCCTTTTCCGCTCACGGTAGCCTTGTTTGGCCTCGCTGGATTATGTGAAATGAAGGCGCCTTTATCCTGCTGAAATGCGACTCTGAGCGGAAGACGGTCTAATCAGGAGAACATAAGATAGGGTTGCTGCGTTGAAGTACCTGGCTGATGTCATCTGATAGGCGGGGCCTGTGTATAACCAATCATTGGACACATACTATGTGGATTACAGAGCTCCACCCTCATGACGTCATCTGATAGGTGGGGTTTGTGATTAACCGACCAATCATTGATCAGATAATTTGTGGATTCTTAGCCCCGCCCTTCTCTTGACGTCACCCGGGTACATCAGAGTAGCAACCCTACCTTATGTTGTGCTGTTTGGTTCTCCTTCCGCTCACGGTAGCCTCGTTTGGCCTCGCTGGATTATGTAAAATGAAGGCGCCTTTATCCTGCTGAAATGCAACTCTTAGCGGAAGACGGTCTAAACAGGAGAACATAAGATATGGTCTCTGAGTTGAAGTACCTGGCTGACGTCATGTGATAGGCGGGGCCTGGGTATAAGCAATCATTGGACACATAGTCTGTGGTCGTCACCTGGGAGCTCAGAGTAGCAACCCTACCTTATGACGTCCTGTTGGTTTTCTCTTCCGCTCACGGTGGCCTTAATTGGCCTCATTTGCTCATTCATGTGAATGTTGACTCTTTGATAAGCTCGGTCAACTGCTGAAATGCGACTCTGGACGGAAGACGGTACAAATAGGAGAACATAAGGTGGGTTGCTTTATTGAAGTAGCCGGATGACGTCGTTTCATAGGTGAGGCTTGGACATGACCAATCATTGGTCAGATGCCTTATAGGTACAAAATCCCGCCCTTCTCATGACGTCACTCGGGTAACTCAGAGTAGCAACCCTACTTTATATTGTGCTGTTTGATTTCTCTTCCGCTCACGGAGGCCTTTCTTGGCCTCGCTGGCTAGAAGACTCCTTATGGTAATAATAATAACAATAATAATAATAATAAAACTCGGGCAAATGCTGAAATGCGACACTTAGCAGAAGACGCTCCAAACGGAACATAAGGATGCCGTCACATGATATGTGGCTCTTGGGCATGACCGACCAATCATTGATCAGATTGTTTGTATAACCAATACCCCGCTCTTCTCATGACGTCACTCGGGCAACTCAGAGTAGGAACCTTACCTTATGTTGTGCTGTTTGGTTCCTCTTCCGCTCATGGTAGCTTTGTTTAATTAGCCTCGCTGGATTATGTGAAATGACGGCGGCTTTATCCTACTGAAATGAGACTCTGAGCGGAAGACAGTCCAAACAGGAGAACATAAGATAGGGTTGCTGCGTTGAAGTAGTCAGCTGACGTCATCTGATAGGTGGTGTTTGGGATTGACCGACCAATCATTGATCACATAATTTGTGGGTTCAGAGCCCGCCCTTCTCAAAACATTATCCGGGAGGTCAGAGAAGCAACCCTACCTTATGATGTGCTGTTTGGTTTCTCTTCCGCTCACGGTGGCCTTTCTTGGCCTCGTTGGCTCGCTCATACATGTGAATGTCGACTCTTTAATAAGCTCGGTCAACTACTGCAATGCGACTATGGGCGGAAGACGGTCTAAAAAGGAGAACATAAGGTAGGGTTGGTGTGTTGAAGTATTCGGATGACGTCAACTGATAGGTGGTGTTTGGAACTTACCGACCAATCATGGATCAGACAATTTGTGTGTTCAAAGCCCAGCTCTTCTCATGACGTCACCCGGGTACCTCAGAGTAGCAACCCTACCTTATGTTGTGCTGTTTGGTTCTCCTTCCGCTCACGGTAGCCTCGTTTGGCCTCGCTGGATTATGTAAAATGAAGGCGCGTTTATCCTGCTGAAATGCAACTCTTAGCGGAAGACGGTCTAAACAGGAGAACATAAGATATGGTCTCTGCGTTGAAGTACCTGGCTGACGTCATGTGATAGGCGGGGCCTGGGTATAAGCAATCATTGGACACATAGTATGTGGACGTCACCTGGGAGCTCAGAGTAGCAACCCTACCTTATGACGTCCTGTTGGTTTTCTCTTCCGCTCACGGTGGCCTTAATTGGCCTCATTTGCTCATTCATGTGAATGTTGACTCTTTGATAAGCTCGGTCAACTGCTGAAATGCGACTCTGGACGGAAGACGGTACAAATAGGAGAACATAAGGTGGGTTGCTTTATTGAAGTAGCCGGATGACGTCGTTTCATAGGTGAGGCTTGGACATGACCAATCATTGGTCAGATGCCTTATAGGTACAAAATCCCGCCCTTCTCATGACGTCACTCGGGTAACTCAGAGTAGCAACCCTACTTTATATTGTGCTGTTTGATTTCTCTTCCGCTCACGGAGGCCTTTCTTGGCCTCGCTGGCTAGAAGACTCCTTATGGTAATAATAATGATAAGAATAATAATAACAATAAAGCTCGGGCATATGCTGAAATGCGACACTGAGCAGAAGACGCTCCAAACAGAACATAAGGTCGGGTTGGTGCATTGAAGTACCCAGATGACGTCATATGATAGGCAGCTCTTGGGCATGACCGACCAATCATTGATCAGATTGTTTGTAAATAAAATACCCCGCCCTTCTCATGACGTCACTCGGGTAACTCAAAGTAGCAACCCTACCTTATGTTGTGCTGTTTGGTTCCTCTTCCGGTCACGGTTGCCTTGTTTAGTTAGCCTCGCTGGATTATGTGAAATGGCGGCGGCTTCATCCTGCTGAAATGCGACTCTGAGCGGAAGATGGTCCAAACAGGAGAACATAAGATAGGGTTGCTGCGTTGAAGTACCTAGCTAACGTCATCTATGTCATCTATGTATAACCAATCATTGGACAGATACTATGTGGATTACAGAGCTCCACCTTCATGACGTCACCCGGGAGCTCAGAGTAGCAACCCTACCTTATGATGTCCTGTTTGTTTTCTCTTCCGCTCACGATGGCCTTAATTGCCCTCATTTGCTCATTCATGTGAATGTTGACTCTTTGATAAGCTCGGTCAACTGCTGAAATGCGACTCTGAGCGGAAGACGATCCAAACAGGAGAACATAAGATAGGGTTGCTGCGTTGAAGTAGTCGGCTGACGTCATCTGATAGGTGGGGTTTGGGATTGAGCGACCAATCATTAATCAGATAATTTGTGGGTTCAGAGTCCCGCCATTCTCATGATGTCACCAGGGAGCTCAGAGAAGCAACTCTACCTTATGATGTCATGTTTGGTTTCTCTTCCGCTCAAGGTGGCCTTTCTTGGCATCGTTGGCTCGCTCATACATGTGAATGTCGACTCTTTAATAAGCTCGGTCAACTGCTGAAATGCGACTATGGGCGGAAGACGGTCAAAAAAGTAGAACATAATGTAGGGTTGGTGTGTTGAAGAATTCGGGTAACGTCATTTGATAGGTGGGGTGTGGAACTTACCGACCAATCATTGATCAGATAATTTATGTATTCAAAGCTCAATTCTTCTCATGACGTCACCCGGGAACTCAGAGTAGCAACCCTACCTTATGATATGCTGTTTGGTTTCTCTCCCCCATACGACGTCTTTCTTGGTCTCGCTGGCTAATGTAAATGTTGACTATAATAAGCTCGGTCAACTGCTGAAATGCGACTCTGGGCGGAAGACGGTAAAAATAGGAGAACATAAGGTGGGTTGCTCTATTGAAGTAGCCGGATGACGTCGTTTCATAGGTGGGGCTTGGACAAGACCAATCATTGGTCAGATGCCTTATAGGTACAAAATCCCGCCCTTCTCATGACGTCACTCGGGCAACTCAGAGCAGCAACCCTACTTTATATTGTGCTGTTTGATTACTCTTCCGCTCACGGAGGCCTTTCTTGGCCTCGCTGGCTAGAAGACTCCTTATGGTAATAATAATAACAATAATAATAATAATAAAGCTCGGGCAAATGCTAAAATGCGACACTGAGCAGAAGACGCTCCAAACAGAACATAAGGTCGTGTTGGTGCATTGAAGTACCCGGATGACGTCATATGATAGGTGGCTCATGGGCATGACCGACCAATCATTGATTAGATTGTTTGTATATACAATATCCCGCCCTTCTCATGACGTCACTCGGGCAAACTCAGAGTAGCAACCCTACCTTATGTTGTGCTGTTTGGTTCCTCTTCCGGTCACGGTGGCCTTGTTTAGTTAGCCTCGCTGGATTATGTGAAATGACGGCGGCTTTATCCTGCTGAAATGCGACTCTGAGTGGAAGAAGGTCCAAACAGGAGAACATAAGATAGGGTTGCTGCGTTGAAGTTGTTGGCTGACGTCATCTGATAGGTGGGGTTTGGGATTGACCGACCAATCATTGATCAGATAATTTGTAGGTTCAGAGCCTGCCCTACTCATGACATCATCCGGGAAATCAGAGAAGCAACCCTACCTTATGATGTGCTGTTTGGTTTCTCCCGTCACGGTGGCCTTTTGGCCTC
>NC_092283.1:5970537-6060828 GCF_036320965.1 Panulirus ornatus
CGACCCTCGCAGGGGGTGGGCTTCAGGTCAACCCAGGGAAGTGTCGTACCCTCAGCATGGAGGTCGACGGCAAGCGCAAGACTTGGTACGTCAATAAGAACAGGACGTTCCAAGTCTTGGGTAGCGCTGTCGGTTCCATGAGCGCTGAGGACGAGTATAAGTACCTCTGAATTCTCCTCGGGACCGGGGGTCGGCGTAAGTCATACGGGGCTCTGCTAGAAGAGGGGCTACGAAACATCACCAGAGCCCCTCTAAAACCTCAACAGCGGATTGCGTTGCTTGTGGAGCATCTGATGCCCAAACTCATGCATCGACTGGTGTTGGGGGAATTATATAAGACTCAGTTAGCACGCATGACAGGCAAGTGCGAGTGGCGGTTCGCCGCTGGCTGCACCTAGCCCATGACGTGCCCTGTGCATTCTTCCACTCGACAGCTAGAGATGGTGGGCTGGGCATACCAGACTTTGTTTCAACCGTCCGGCTAAATAAACAAGCGCGGTTCGGAAAACTGCTCACCTCGACCGACCCAGTGATTCAGGCGGCTGTCCGGGAGCCTGCAATGTTGAGCAAGCTGCAGCGCTGGTCCGGACCCGCATGTATTGCCGGTCAACAGGCGGGGAGTAAGACCGAACGCCAGCACGTATGGAGGGCTAACCTGGTCAGCACCGTCGACGGTGCGGCTCTTGCTCCATCTGCCACTGTGCCTCAGGTGAGCAGATGGGTGAACAGCGGGAACCGTTTCCTGTCCGGTGCCGACTATGTGAAGGCCGTCCAAGTGCGGATAGGCGCATTACCCACCCCTGCCAGGGCGTCCAGAGGCCGGCCCGAGATCAACGGCCTCTGTGATACCTGCCAGAAGCCGGGTACGCCTCGTACACATGGCGGGAAGGTAAACGGCACGACAACATCTGTGCCTATTTGGCCGGGCGACTGAGACAAAGAGTTTTTCAGGTGTCCTGCGAGCCGCGCATTCTGATTGTGGGATCCTTTAGGAAGCCGGACATCGTGGCTTCCAAAGGTACAGAGGCCTACATAATTGACACCCAGGTCTCTGGGATTCACTTCCCGCTTTCAGCTGCACATCAGTACAAGTGCAGCTACTACGGTACCCCGGAAGTCTTACAAGGCGTACGGGAATACACCGGGAAAGACACCATGCACGTGTCTTCGGCCACCCTGAGTTGGCGAGGTGCATGGTGTCAGGAAAGCGTGAGTGCTCTCAGAGGGCTAGGGTTGACATACCGGGACCTTGAGGTGTGCAGTGTCAAAGCCCTAACCTGGACCCACTCCCTTCACAGGATGTGGTCCAAGAGCACAGGCTAGTAGTCAGAGTCTGCCTCGAACATCTGGTGTCGGCCCACCGGGCAGGCGTAAGGTCATCTCCCCTTTGTCGGCTTAGGGTGTGCGGGATTAGGCTGTTCTCCCGTGGCCCCCACAGGCAGGTACCAGTTCCTGAGGGCGGGTTGTCGGGCGGGCAGTGGACGCCTTGGCAGGGCTGCCCATTGCTCCCGCGCGACGGCCGCACTGGAAGGTGAGCGGTGCTGGAAGGTCGCTGTGCCTAAGTCGGCAACCTAAGTCGCCGGACCCAACAGAGTCCGAAACATCATCTAACTGCCACCTTAAAACTTATCTCGAACTGTGCTATCAGCATTCTAGCCTATAGTCTTCCCCTTACAGTATCCATACACTCTTTCCAATTAACAACTTCCTTCACTATCAATACGTAGCTTAGCCGACAGTTAAGACCTTCGCACAGTATATATATATCTTCCCCCATTGCGCATTACTAACTGACAATAGTGGAAAAAAAAAAATAAATAAGGTAGGGTTGCTACTCTGAGCTACCCGGGTGACGTCATGAGAAGGGCGGGGCTCTGAACCCAGGAATTATCTGATCAATGTTTGGTCGGTAAGTCCCAAGCAACACCTATCAGATGACGTCATCCAGGTACTTCAACAAACCAAAACTATCTTATGTTTTGTTTGGACCGTCTTCTGCTCAGAGTCGCATTTCAGCATTTGCCCGAGCTTTTTTTATTATCATTATTACCATAAGGAGTCTCCTACCCAGCGAGGCCTAGAAAGGCCTACGTGAGCGGAAGAGGAACCAAACAGCACAACATAAGGTAGGGTTGCTACTCTGAGTTGCCCGAGTGACGTCATGAGAAGGGCGGGATTTTGTACCTATAAACCATCTGACCAATGATTGGTCATGTCCAATCCCCACCTATCAGACGACGTCATCCGGCTGCTTCAACACACCAACCCTACCTTATGTTTTCCTATTTCGACCGTCCTCTGCCCAGAGACGCATTTGAGCAGTTGACCGACCTTATTAAAGAGTCAACATTCACATAAATGAGCCATTGAGGCAAAGAAAGGCCACAGTGAGCGGAAGAGAAACTAAACAGGACATTATAAGGTAGGGTTGCTACTCAGAGCTCCCGGGTGACGTCATGCGGGCGGAGCTCTGTAATCCACAAAGTATCTGTCCAATGATTGGTTATACCCAGGTCCCGTCTATCAGATGACGACAGCCGGGTACTTCAACGCAGCAACCCTATCTTATGTTTTCCTTTTTGGACCGTCTTCCGCTCAGAGTCGCATTCCAGCAGGATAAAGCCGTCGTCTTTTCACATATAAGCCAGCGAGGTCAAACAAGGCCACCGTGATCGAAAGAGGAACCAAACAGCACAACATAAGGTAGGGTTGCTACTCTGAGCTACCCGTGTGACGTTATGAGAAGGGCGGGGCTCTGAACCCATAAATTATCTGATCAATGATTGGTCGGTAAGTCCCAAGCAACACCTATCAGATGACGTCATCCCGGTACTTCAACAAGCCAAAACTATCTTATGATCTGTTTGGACCGTCTTCTGCTCAGAGTCGCATTTCAGCATTTGCCCGAGCTTTTTTTATTATTATTATTACCATAAGGAGTCTTCTAGCAAGTGTGGCCTAGAAAGGCCTCCGTGAACGGAAGAGGAATCAAACAGCACAACATAAGGTAGGGTTGCTACTCTGAGTTACCCGAGTGACGTCATGAGAAGGGCGGGTTTTTGTACCTATAAACCATCTGTCCAATGATTGGTCATGTCCAAGCCCCACCTATCAGATGACGTCATCCGGCTACTTCGACACACCAACCCTACCTTCTGTTCTCCTGTTTGGACAGTCTTCCGCCCAGAGTCGCATTTCAGCAGTTGACCAAGCTTATTAAAGAGTCAACATTCACATGAATGAGCCAGCGAGGCCAAGAAAGGCGACCGTGAGCGAAAGAGAAACCAAACAGGACATCATAAGGTAGGGTTGCTACTCTGAGCTCCCGGGTGACGTCATGAGGGTGGAGCTCTGTAACCCACAAAGTATTTGTCCAATGATTGGTTATACCCAGGCCCGTCTATCAGATGACGTCAGCCGGGTACTTCAATGCAGCAACACTATCTTATGTTTTCTTTTTTAGACCGTCTTCCGCTCAGAGTCGCATTTCAGCAGGATAAAGCCGTCGTCATTTCAGATAAACCAGCGAGGCCAAATAAGGCCACCGTGACCGGAAGAGGAACCAAACAGCACAACATACTATGTGGCATACGGAGCTCCACCCTCATGAAGTCACCTCGGAACTCAGAATACAACCCTTACTTATGATGTCCTGTTTAGTTTCTCTTTGGCTTACGGTGGCCTTTCTTGGCCTCACTGGCCCATTCATGTGAATGTCGACTCTTTAATAATCTCGGTCAACTGCTGCAATGCGATTATGGGCTAAAGACGGTGCAAAAAGAACATAAGGTAGGGTTGGTGTGTTGAAGTACCCGGAAGACGTTATCTGGTAGGTGGGGTTTGGAACTTACCGACCAACCATTGATCAGATAATTTGTGTGTTTAGAGCCCCGTTCTTCTCATGACGTCACCCGGGAGCTCAGAGTAGGAAATCTACCTTATGATGTCCTGTTTGGTTTCTCTTCCCCTCACGTCGTCTTTCTTTGCCGCGCTGGCTCATTCATGCAAATGTTGACTAATAAGCTCGGTCAACTGCTGAAATGCGAATTTGGGCGGAAGGCGGTCCAAATAGGAGAACATAAGGTTGTGTTACTGCGTTGAAGTATCCGGATGACGTCGTCTGATAGGTGGGACTTGGACATTACCAATCGATTGGTCAGATGGTTTATAGGTACAAAATCCCGACCTTCTCATGACGTCACTCGGGGAACTCAAAGTAGCAACCGTACCTTATGTTGTGCTGTTTGATTCCTCTTCCGGTCCCGGTAGCCTTGTTTGGCCTCGATGGATTATGTGAAATGACGGTGGCTTTATCCTGCTGAAATGCGACTCTGAGCGGAAGACGGTCCAAACAGGAGAATATAAGATAGGGTTGCTGCATTGAAGTTGTCGGCTGACGTCATCTGATAGGTGGAGTTAGGGATTGACCGACCAATCATTGATCAGATAATTTGTGGGTTCAGCGCCCCGCCCTTCTCATGACATCATCCGGGAGCTCAGAGAAGCAACCCTACCTTATGATGTGCTGTTTGGTTTCTCTTCCGCTCACGGTGGCCTTTCTTGGCCTCGTTGGCTCGCTCATACACGTGAATGTCGACTCTTTAATAAGCTCGGTCAACTACTGTAATGCGACTATGGGCCGAAGACGGTCAAAAAAGGAGAACCTAAGGTAGGGTTGGTGTGTTGAAGTATTCGGATGACGTCATCTGATAGGTGGGGTTTGGAACTTACCGACCAATCATTGATCAGATAATTTGTGTTCAAAGCCCAGCTCTTCTCATGACGTCACGCAGGAGCTCAGAGTAGCAACCCTACCTTATGATGTCCTGTTTGGTTTCTCTTCCGCTCACGGTGGCCTTAATTGTCCTCATTGGCTCAATCATGTGAATGTTGACTCTTTGATAAGCTCGCTCAACTGCTGAAATGCGACTCTGGGCGGAAGACGGTCCAAACAGGAGAACATAATTAGGGTTCCTGCAATGAAGTAGTCGGCTGACGTCATCTGATAGGTGGGGTTTGGGATTGAACGATCAATCATTGATCAGATAATTTGTATGTTCAGCACCCCGCCCTTCTCATGACATCACCCGGGAGCTCAGAGTAGCAATCCTACCTTATGATGTGCTGTTTGGTTTCTCTTCCGCTCACGGTGGCCTTTTCTTGGCCTCACTGGCTCATTCATATGAATGTTGACTCACTCTTTAACAAGCTCGGTCAACATCTGAAATGCGACGCTAGGCGGAAGACGGTACAAATAGGAGAACATAAGGTGGGTTGCTCTATTGAAGTAGCCGGATGACGTCGTTTCATAGGTGGGGCTTGGACATGACCAATCATTGGTCAGATGCCTTATAGGTACAAAATCCCGCCCTTCTCATGACGTCACTCGGGCAACTCAGAGTATCAACCCTACTTTATATTGTGCTGTTTGATTTCTCTTCCGCTCACGGAGGCCTTTCTTGGACTCGCTGATTAGAAGACTCCTTATGGTAATAATAATAACAATAATAATAATAATAAAGCTCGGGCAAATGGTGAAATGCGACACTGAGCAGAAGACGCTCCAAACACAACATAAAGATGACGTCATGATAGGTGGCTCTTGGGCATGACCGACCAATCATTGATCAGATTGTTTGTATATACAATACCCCACCCTTCTCAAGACGTCACTCGGGCAACTCAGAGTAGCAACCCTACCTTATGTTGTGTTGTTTGGTTCCTCTTCCGGTCACGGTGGCCTTGTTTAGTTAGCCTCGCTGGATTATGTGAAATGACGGCGGCTTTATCCTGCTGAAATTCGACTCTGAGCGGAAGACGGTCCAAACAGAAGAAAAGATAGGGTTGCTGCGTTGAAGTACCTGGCTGACGTCATCTGATTGGCGGGGCCTGGGTATAACCAATCATTGGACACATACTATGTGGATTACAGAGCTCCAACCTCATGACGTCACCCTGGAACTCAGAGTGGCAACCCTACCTTATGATGTCCTGTTTGGTTTCTCTTAGGCTCACGGTGGCCTTTCTTGGCCTCACTGGCCATGTCGACTGAATGTCGACTCTTTAATAAGCTCGGTCAAATGCTGCAATGCGATTATAGGCGAAAGACGGTCCAAAAAGGAGAACATAAGGAAGGGTTGGTGTGTTGAAGTACACAGAAGACATTATCTGGTAGGTGGGGTTTGGAACTTACCGACCAACCATTGATCAGATAATTTGTGTGTTCAGAGCCCCGCTCTTCTCATGACGTCACCCGGGGGCTCAGAGGAGCAACCCTACCTTATGATGTCCTGTTTGGTTTCTCTACTGCTCACTGTGGCCTTACTTGGCGTCACTGGCTCAATCATGTGATTGTTGACTCTGATACGCTCGGTCACCTACTGAAATGCGACTCTGGGCGGAAGACGGTCCAAACAGGAGAACATAATTAGGGTTGCTGCAATGAAGTAGTCGGCTGACGTCATCTGATAGGTGGGGTTTGGGATTGACCGACCAATCATTGGACACATACTATGTGGATTACAGAGCTCCACCCTCATGACGTCACCCGGAAACTGAGAGTAGCAACCCTACCTTATGATGTCCTGTTTGGTTTCTCTTCCGCTCACGTTGGCCTTAATTGGGCTATTGGCTCAATCATGTGAATGTTGACACTTTGATAAGCTCAGTCAACTGCTGAAATGCGACTCTGGGCGGAAGACGGTACAAATAGGAGAACATAAGGTGGGTTGCTCTATTGAAGTAGCCGGATGACGTCGTTTCATAGGTGGGGCTTGGACATGACCAATCATTGGTCAGATGCCTTATAGGTACAAAATCCCGCCCTTCTCATGACGTCACTCGGGCAACTCAGAGTAGCAACCCTACTTTATAGTGTGCTGTTTGATTTCTCTTCCGCTCACGGAGGCCTTTCTTGGCCTCGCTGGCTAGAAGACTCCTTATGGTAATAATAATAACAATAATAATAATAATAATAATAATAATAAAGCTCGGGCAAATGCTGAAATGCGACACTGAGCAGAAGACGCTCCAAACAGAACATAAGGATGACGTCACATGATAGGTGGCTCTTGGGCTTGACCGACCAATCATTGATCAGATTGTTTGTATATACAATACCCCGCCCTTCTCATGACGTCACTCGGGCAACTCAGAGTAGCAACCCTACCTTATGTTGTGCTGTTTGGTTCCTCTTCCGGTCACGGTGGCCTTGTTTAGTTAGCCTCGCTGGATTATGTGAAATGACGGCGGCTTTATCCTGCTGAAATGCGACTCTGAGCGGAAGACGGTCCAAACAGTAGAACATAAGATAGGGTTGCTGCGTTGAAGTACACGGCTGACGTCATCTCATAGGCGTGGCCTTTTACAACCAATCATTGGACACATACTATGTGGATTACCCAGCTCCACCCTCATGACGTCACACAGGAGCTCACAGTAGCAACCCTACCTTATGATGTCCTGTTTGGTTTCTCTCCCCTTTACGTCGCCTTTCTTGGCCTCGCTGGCTCAATCATGTGAATGTTGACTCTTTGATAAGCTCGGTCAACTGTTGAAATGCGACTCTGGGCGAAAGACGGTCCAAAAAGGAGAACATGAGATAGGGTTGGTGTGTTGAAGTACCCGGGAGACGTCATCTAGTAGGTGGGGTTTGGAACATACCGACCAATCATTGATCAGATAATTTGTGTGTTCAGAGCCCCGCTATTCTCATGACGTCACCCGGGAGCTCAGAGTAGCAACCCTACCTTATGATGTCCTGTTTGGTTTCTCTTCCCCTAACGTTGTCTTTGCCTCGTTGGCTCATTCATCAAAAGTTGACTCTTTAATAAGCTCCGTTAACGGCTGAAATGCGAGTTTGGGCGGAAGACGGTCCAAATAGGAGATCATAAGGTAGGGTTGCTGCGCTGAAGTATCCGGATGACGTCATCTGATAGGTGGGGCTTGGACATGACCAATCGATTGGTCAGATGGTTTATAGGTACAAAATCCCGCTCTTCTCATGACGTCACTCGGGCAACTCAAAGTAGCAACCCTACCTTATGTTGTGCTGTTTGATTCCTCTTCCGCTCACGGTGGCCTTGTTTAGCCTCGCTAGATAATGTAAAATGACGGCGGCTTTATCCTGCTAAAATGCGACTCTGAGCGGAAAACGATCCAAACAGAACATAAGATCCCTAGGGTTGCTGCGTTTAAGTACCTGGCTGACGTCATCTCATAGGCGTGGCCTGGGTATAAACAATCATTGGACACATACTATGTGGATTACAGAGCTCCACCCTCATGACGTCACCCGGGAACTCAGAGGAGCAACCCTACCTTGTGATGTCCTGTTTGGTTTCTTTTACGCTCACGGTGGCCTTACTTGGCCTCAGTGGCTCAGTGATGTGAATGTTGACTTTGATAAGCTCGTTCAAATGGTGAAATGCTACTCTGGGCGGAAGACGGTCCAAACAGGAGAACATAATTAGGGTTCTTGCAATGAAGTAGTCGGGTGACGTCATCTGATAGGTGGGGTTTGGGATTGACCGACCAATCATTGATCAGATAATTTGTGTGTTCAGCGCCCCGCCCTTCTCATGACGTCACCCGGGAGCTCAGAGTAGCAACCGTACCTTATGATGTGCTGTTTGGTTTTTTTTCCGCTCACGGTGGCCTTTTCTTGGCCTCTTTGGCTCATTCATGTGAATGTTGACTCACTCTTTAATAAGCTCGGTCAACTGCTGAAATGCGACTCTGGGCGGAAGACGGTACAAATAGGAAAACATAAGGTGGGTTGCTCTATTGAAGTAGCCGGATGACGTCGTTTCATAGGTGGGGCTTGGACATGACCAATCATTGGTCAGATGCCTTATGCGTACAAAATCCCGCCCTTCTCTCGACGTCACTCGGGCAACCTAGAGTAGCAGCCCTACTTTATGTTGTGGTGTTTGATTTCTCTTCCGCTCACGGAGGCCTTTCTTGGCCTCGCTGGCTAGAAGACTCCTTATGGTAATAATAATAACAATAATAATCATTATAAAGCTAGGGCAAATGCTGAAATGCGACACTGAGCAGAAGACGCTCCAAACAGTACATAAGGATGACGTCACATGATAGGTGGCTCTTGGGCATGACCGACCAATCATTGATCAGATTGTTTGTATATACAATACCCCGCCCTTCTCATGACGTCACTTGGGCAACTCAGAGTAGCAACCCTACCTTATGTTGTGCTGTTTGATTCCTCTTCCGCTCATGGTAGCCTTGTTTGGCCTTGCTGGATTATGTAAAATGAAGGCGCCTTTATCCTGCTGAAATGCGACTCTGAGCGGAAGACGGTCTAATCAGAACATAAGATAGGGTTGCTGCACTGAAGTACCTGGCTGACGTCATCTGATAGGCGTGGCCTGGGTATAACCAATCATTGGACACATTCTATGTGGATTACAGAGCTCCACCTTCATGACGTCACCCGGGAACTCAGAGTAGCAAGCCTACATTATGATGTCCTGTTTTGTTTCTCTTCCGCTCACGGTGGCCTTAATTGGTCTCATTAGCTGAATCATGTGAATGTTGACTCTTAGATAAGCTCGGTCAACTGCTGAAATGCGACTCTGGGCGGAAGACGGTCCAAATAGGAGAACATAAGGTAGGGTTGCTGCGTTGAAGTATTCGGATGACGTTTTATGATACGTGGGGCTTGGACATGACCAATCGATTGGTCACATGCCTCATAGTCACCTCATAGGCGTGGCCTGGGTACAACCAATCATTGGACACATACTACGTGGATTTCGGAGCTCCACCCTCCTGACGTCACCCTGGAACTCAGAATACAACCCAAACTTATGATGTCCTTTTTGGTTTCTCTTAGGCTCACGGAGGCCTTTCTTGGCCTCACTGGCCCATTCATGTGAATGTCGACTCTTTAATAAGCACGGTCTATTGCTGCAATGCGATTTTGGGGGAAAGACGGTCCAAAAAGGAAAACGTAAGGTAGGGTTGGTGTGCTGAAGTGCCCGGAAGATGTCATCTGATAGGTGGAGTTTGGAACTTACCGACCAATCATTGATCAGATAATTTATGTGTTCAAAGCCCAGCTCTTCTCATGATGTCACCCGGGAGTTCAGACTAGAAACCCTACCTTATGATGTCCTGTTTGGTTTCTCTTCCGCTCACGGTGGCCTTACTCGGCCTCACTGGCTCAATCATGTGAATGTTGACTCTTTGATAAGCTCGGTCAACTACTGAAATGCGACTCCAGGCGGAAGACGGTCCAAACAGGAGAACATAATTAGGGTTGCTGCAATGAAGAAGTCGGCTGACGTCATCTGATAGTTGGGGTTTGGGATTCACCGACCATTCATTGATCAGATAATTTGTGTGTTCAGCGCCCCGCTCTTCTCAGGACATCACCCGGGAGCTCGGAGTAGCAACCCTACCTTATGATGTGCTGTTTGGTTTCTCTTCCGCTCACGGTGGACTGGTCTCATTAGCTGAATCATGTGAATGTTGACTCTTAGATAAGCTCGGTCAACTGCTGAAATGCGACTCTGGGCGGAAGACGGTAAAAATAGGAGAACATAAGGTGGGTTTCTCTATTGAAGTCGCCGGATGACGTCGTTTCATAGATGGGGCTTGGACATGACCAATCATTGGTCAGATGCCTTATAGGTACAAAATGCCGCCCTTCTCATGACGTCACTCAGGCAACTCAGAGTAGCAACCCTACTTTATATTGTGCTGTTTGATTTCTCTTCCGCTGACGGAGGCCTTTCTTGGCCTCGCTGGCTAGAAGACTTCTTATGGTAATAACAATAATAATGATAATAATAATAAAGCTCGGGCAAATGCGTCACTGAGCAGAAGACTCTCCAAACAGAAAATAAGGTCGGGTTAGTGCATTGAAGTACCCAAATGACCTCATATGATAGGTGGCTCTTGGGCATGACCGACCAATCAATGAACAGATTGTTTATATATACAATACCCCGCCCTTCTCATGACGTCACTCGGGTAACTCAGAGTAGTAACCCTACCTTATGTTGTGCTGTTTGGTTTCTCTTCCGGTCACGGTGGCCTTGTTTAGTTAGCCTCGCTGGATTATGTGAAATGACGGCAGCTTTATCCTGCTGAAATGCGACTCTTAGCGGAAGACGGTCCAAACAGGAGAACATAAGATAGGGTTGCTGCGTTGAAGTTGTCGGTTTACGTCATCTGATAGGTGGGGTTTGGGATTGACCGACCAATCATTGATCAGATAATTTGTGTGTTCAGCGCCCCGCCCTTCTCATGACGTCACCCGGGAGCTCAGAGTAGCAACCGTACCTTATGATGTCCTGTTTGGTTTTTCTTCCGCTCACGGTGGCTTTTTCTTGGCCTCTTTGGGTCATTCATGTGAATGTTGACTCACTCTTTAATAAGCTCGGTCAACTGCCGAAATGCGACTCTGGGCGGAAGACGGTACAAATAGGAAAACATAAGGTGGGTTGCTCTATTGAAGTAGCCGGATGACGTCGTTTCATAGGTGGGGCTTGGACATGACCAATCATTGGTCAGATGCCTTATAGGTACAAAATCCCGCCCTTCTCATGACGTCACTCAGGCAACTCAGAGTAGCAACCCTACTTTATATTGTGCTGTATGATTTCTCTTCCGCTCACGGAGGCCTTTCTTGGCCTCGCTGGCTAGAAGACTCCTTATGGTAATAATAATAACAATAATAATAATAATAAAGCTCGGGTAAATGCTGAAATGCGACACTGAGCAGAAGACGCTCCAAACAGAACATAAGATCGTGTTGGTGCATTGAAGTACCCGGATGACGTCATATGATAGGTGGCTCTTGGGCATGACCGACCAATCATTGATCAGATTGTTTATATATACAATACCCCGCCCTTCTCATGACGTCACTCGGGTAACTCAGAATAGTAACCCTACCTTATGTTGTGCTGTTTGGTTCCTCTTCCGGTCACGGTGGCCTTGTTTAGTTAGCCTCGCTGCATTATGTGAAATGACGGCAGCTTTATCCTGCTGAAATGCCCCACCTATGAAACGACGTCATCCGGCTACTTCAATAGGGTAACCCACCTTATGCTCTACTATTTCTACCGTCTTCCGACCAGAGTCGCATTTCAGCAGTTGACCGAGGTTATTAAAGAGCCGACATTCACATGAATGAGCCAACGAGGCCAAGAAAGGCTACCGTGAGCGGAAAAGAAACCAAACAGGACATCATAAGGTAGGGTTGCTACTCTGAGTTCCCGCGTGACGTCATGAGGGTGGAGCTCTGTAATCCACATAGTATGTGTCCAATGATTGGTTATACCCAGGCCCCGCCCATCAGATGACGTCAGCCAGGTACTTCAACGCAGCAACCATATCTTATGTTCTCTTCAGATTGTCTTTCGCTCAGAGTCGCATTTCAGCAGGATAAAGGCGCCTTCATTTCACATAATTCAGGGAGGCCAAACAAGGCCACCGTGAGCGGAAGGAGAACCAAACAGCACAACATAAGGTAGGGTTGCTACTCTGAGGTACCCGGGTTACGTCATGAGAAGGGCGGGGCTCGGAACCCACAAATTATCTGATCAATGATTGGTCGGTCAATCCCAAACCCCACCTATCAGATGACGTCAGCCGACTACTTCAACGCAGCAACCCTATCTTATGTTCTCCTGTTTGGACCGTCTTCCGCTCAGAGTCGCATTTCAGCAGGATAAAGCCGCCGTCATTTCACATAATCCAGCGAGGCTAACTAAACAAGGCCACCGTGACTGGTAGAAGAACCAAACAGAACAACATAAGGTAGGTTTGCTACTCTGAGTTGCCCGAGTGACGTCATGAGAAGGTCGGGATTTTGTATCTATAAGGCATTTGACCAATGATTGGTCATGTCCAAGCCCCACCTATGAAACGACGTCATCCGGCTACTTTAATAGAGCAACCCACCTTATGTTCTCCTATTTGTACCGTCTTCCACCCAGAGTCGCATTTCAGCAGTTGACCGAGCTTATTAAAGAGTGAGTCAACATTCACATGAATTAGCCAACGAGGCGAAGAAAAGGCCACCGTGAGCGGAAGAGAAACCAAACAGCACATCATAAGGTAGGGTTGCTACTTTGAGCTCCCGGGTGATGTCATGAGAAGGGCGGGGCGCTGAACACATAAATTATCTGATCAATGATTGGTCGGTCAATCCCAAACTCCACCTATCAGATGACGTCAGCCAGCTACTTCATTGTAGCAACCCTAATTATGTTCTCCTCTTTGGACCGTCTTTCGCTCAGAGTCGCATTTGAGTAGTTGACCGAGCTTATTAAAGAGTCAACATTCACATGATTGAGCCAGTGAGGCCAAGTAAGGCCACCGTGAGCGTAAGAGAAACCAAACAGGACATCATAAGGTAGGGTTGCTACTCTGAGCTCCCGGGTGACGTCATGAGGGTGGAGCTCTGTAATCCACATAGTATGTGTCCAATGATTGGTTATACCCAGGTACGCCTATCAGATGAAGTCAGCCGGGTACTTAAACACAGCAACCCTAGGGATCTTATGTTCTCCTGTTTCGACCATCATCCGCTCAGAGTCGCATTTTAGCAGGATAAAGCCGCCGTCAGTTTACATAATCTAGCGAGGCTAAACAAGGCCACCGTGAGCGGAAGAGGAATCAAACAGCACAACATAAGGTAAGGTTGCTACTTTGAGTTCCCCGAGTGACGTCATGACGTCAGCCAGCTACTTCATTGTAGCAACCCTAATTATGTTCTCCTCTTTGGACCGTCTTCCGCTCAGAGTCGCATTTGAGTAGTTGACCGAGCTTATTAAAGAGTCAACATTTCCACGAATGAGCCAGCGAGGCAAACAAAGACGACGTGATGGGAAGAGAAACCAAACAGGACATCATAAGGTAGGGTTGCTACTATTACCTCCCGTGTGACGTCATGAGAAGAGCGGGTCTCTGAACACACAAATTATCTGATCAATGATTGGTCGGTAAGTTCCAAACCCCACCTATCAGATGAAGTCTTCCGGGTACTTCAACACACCAACCTACCTTATGTTCTCCTTTTTCGACCGTCTTTCGCCCATAATCGCATTGCAGTAGTTGACCGAGCTTATTAAAGAGTCGACATTCACATTAATGGGCTAGTGAGGCAAAAAAAGGCCACCTTGAGCCTAAGAGAAACCAAACAGGACGTCATACGGTAGGGTTGTATTCTGAGGTCCCGGGTGACTTTATAAGGGTGGAGCTCCGTAATCCACATAGTATGTGTCCAATGATTTGTTATACCAAGGCCATGCCTATGAGATGACGTCAGCCGTGTACTTCAACGCAGCAACCCTATCTTATGTTCTGTTTGGACCTTCTTCCGCTCAGGTCGCATTTCAGCAGGATAAAGCCTCCGTCATTTCACATAATCCAGCGAGGCTAACTAAACAAGGCCACCGTGACCGGAAGAGGAACCAAAAAGCACAGCATAAGGTAGGGTTGCTACTCTGAGTTGCCCGAGTGACGTCATAAGAAAGGCGGGGTTTTGTACCTATAAGGCATCTGACCAATGATTGGTCATGTCCAAGCCCCACCTATGAAACGACTTCATCCGGCTACTTCAATAGAGCAACCAACCTTGTGTTCTCCTATTTGTACGGTCTTCTGCCCAGAGTCGCATTTCAGCAGTTGACCGAGCTTATTAAAGATTGAGTCAACATTCACATGAATGAGCCAACGAGGCCAAGAAAAGGCCACCATGAGAGGAAGAGAAACCAAACAGCACATCATAAGGTAGGGTTGCTACTCTGAGCTCCCGGGTGACGTCATGAGGGCCGGAGCTCTGTAATCCACAAAGTATCTGTTCAATGACTGGTTGTACGTAGACCCCGTCTATCAGATGACGTCATCAGGGTACTTCAACGCAGCAACCCTATCTTATGTTCTCCTTTTTGTACCGTCTTCCGCTCAGAGTCGCATTTTAGCAGGATAAAGCCGCCGTCATTTCACATAATCCAGCGAGGTCAAACAAGGCCACCGTGAGCGGAAGAGAAACCAAACAGGACATCATAAGGTAGGGTTGCTACTCTGAGCTACCTGGGTAATGTCAGGAGAATAGCGAGGCTCTGAACCCACAAATTATCTGATCAATGATTGGTCGGTCAATCCCAAACCCCACCCATCAGATGACGTCATCCGGCTACTTCAACGCAGCAACGCTACCTAATGTTGTCCTGTTTAGACCGTCTTCCACAGAGATTCGCATTTCAGCAGTTGACCGAGCATATTAGAGTCAACATTCACATGAATGAGCCAGCGAGGCCAAGAAAGGCCACCGTGAACGGAAGAGACACCAAACAGGACATCATAAGGTAGGGTTGCTACTCTGAGTTCCCGGGTGACATCATGAGTGTGGTGCTCTGTAATCCACAAAGTATCTGTCCAATGATTGGTTATACCAAGGCCCCGTCTATCAGATGACGACAGCCGGGTACTTCAACGCAGTAACCCAATTTATGTTTTCCTTTTTGGTCCGTCTTCCGCTCAGAGTCGCATTTCAGCAGGATAAAGCCGTCCTCATATCACATAAGCCAGCGAGATTCAAACAAGAGCACAGTGAATGGAAGAGGAACCGAACAGCACAACATAATGTAGAGTTGCCACTCTGAGCTACCCGAATGAAGTCATGAGAAGGGCGGGGCTCTGAATCCACAAATTATCTGACCCCGTGAGCGAAAGAGGAATCAAAGAGCACAACATGAGGGCTGAGTTATGACCCACACCGCCGTCGCCAACCTGTGTGCTACACACCACCAGCTGCAACGATGGCCGCTATCCACCCCACCACCTGAATCTCAGCCACAACATCCTGCCCCCATACACCACTCCGCCCACAATGAGTAGCATCAACCCACAGCCAGGCCTCAACCCCCTCTTTACCAAATCATTCTCCCTAACCATCGCATTTTGCACACCACCTCGACCAAAACACCCTATATCTGCCACTCTATCATCAAACACATTCAACAGACCTTCAAAATACTCACTCCATCTCCTTCTCACATCAGGAACAGATGAAGAAAGGCCACTTCCACTCACATCCATTCTCTAGCTGTCATATGTAATGCACCAAAACCACAGCTCCCTATCTGCAGCCAGGCCCCACAGACCTTTCCATGGTTCAATCCATTGACAGCACGTTGACCCCAGTATACCAGAGTGTTCCAATTTACTTCAGTCATAATACTGATAATAATGATAATGATGATTATAATAATGATAATGATAATGATTTTTCTTTTCATACATGGTTGCCTTTTCCCGCTTGGGTGAGGTAATTTCAAGAACAGATGACAGAGCTGAGCCTCAGAGCAAAAATTCCTCTGAGTTACCCGAATGACGTCATGATATGGGCGGGGTTTTGTATATACAAACTATCTGATCAATGATTGGTCGGTCATGCCCAAGCTCCACCTATCATATGACATCATCCTGCTACTTCAACAGCCATGAGGGAGCGGCCGACGAACGTTCACCCTCTTGCCCACATTGTGGGAAGACCTTCGCCAGCTTTCGGGGCCGTAGGGTTTACGAAAGGCAGGCACATGCCAGCTCCTTTCACCAGAATCTGGCTACCAGGCACGTTCTGTCGAAGGCTCTGTGATCTGACGGGGAGATGGAGCTCCTCGCCAGGGCTGAGGCCGGGATGGCAGCTGGTCCCTCACTAGTTGCCGGGCAGGGCCTGAAGCAGCGGTTGCGGGAAATTGTCCCATCTAGGACGGTCGAAGCGATCAAAGGTCTCCGACGCAAGGCTCATATAAGTCCAAGGTTCAGGAACTGACCTTTAACTTAAACCTCCTCCAGGAAACTGGTGAGAGCGAGGTGCTGGATGGTGCGCCGATTGAGAGGCGTGTCCCAGCCACAACGCGAAGCAACACGCGGAATGACGCCCCGGGGGAAGCACCACGTACAGGGATGTACGCGAGTGCGGAACCCAGTGGTGAGATGACCATTCCTCCCGCGGTTTGATCTGTCCCAGTCATTCCGCGGGTCCCCCAATCCCCATCTCAATCGATTGCTTCCTTTGTGGCGGAGACTGTCGCTTATTTCGACGCATTACTACTCGTCCCCACAAGTACATCGTGGGGCGAGGACGTCCCAAATGAAGGCCTTGACCACTTGCGTCAGGGTGACAGCCTCGCCGCAACCAGGGCAGTTGCAGAGCACGCATCACAGATGCTAAGCTCCTGCAACTCGCCCCAAGACCGCCCGAATCGTGGTGGAGGTGGTTCAAGGCAGTCGGCGAACTCATGCCGTGTACGCCGCGCGGAGGAGGCTCCTTTGCTTGGGAACCGGCTTAGAAGGGAGCAATACCGCAAAGTATAGAGACTCTATCGTGAGAATAGATCTTTGGCTGCTGGACAGGCACTCAAAGGTGACTGGAAGGTACCGCCAACTTCGGTTGGGCCGGAACGCCTCAATCTCATTTGGGAGGCTGTCTTCTCTCGACCATCTGAGCCGGACGAACGTGCCATTACCGACTTTGACTTAATACATGAACAACTGGCAGAGATCATAACCGTAGACGAGGTAGCACACCACCTCAAAGCCACCAGAACATCTGCTCCTGGACCTGATGGAATGTCGCCTCGGTTGCTGAAGACCATTCCTCCGAGGGTACTGGCCAAGATGTTCAACCTCTGGTTGGCTACGTCTGCGTTGCCAGAGCCATTGAAGGCTAACAGAACGGTGCTGATACCTAAGGTCCCCAACCCAACCGAACCCAAGGACTATAGGCCTATCACCATCTCCTGTGCCGTAGTGCGTCTGCTCCATAAGATCTTGAGCAGCCGCATCTCGAGCCTCGTCCAGATCGATGAAGCTCAAAAGGCATTCGTTCCAGTGGACGGATGCCTCGAGAACCTCACGATCTTGGATGCGATCGTCGGTCGTGCGTGGGCACACGCCCACGGTGTGCACCTGGCATTCCTCGACATGGCCAAAGCATTCGATAGTGGTAATCATAGCACTATCGAGCAGGTCACGTCGAGGAAGGGTATCCCTGCCCTCGTCAGGACATACATTATGTCGACGTACGACCGAGCCTTCACTAAGATTGAAGGCAGCAACGGGATGTCGGATAAGATTAATATGACTCGTGGGGTCAATCAGGGTGACCCATTATCACCGATTCTCTTCAACCTTGTGATTGACGAGGGAATCGCGAGGGTGAAGGAGACCGGTGTAGGGGTTAAGTTGGGAGACAAAACAGTATCAGCATTGGCTTTTGCCGATGATTTGGTTCTGGTTGCGCAGACGCCCACTGGCTTGCAGAGGGCAATGGACGTGATGGCTGCGACCCTCGCGGGGGGTGGGCTTCAGGTCAACCCAGGGAAGTGTCGTACCCTCAGCATGGAGGTCGACGGCAAACGCAATACTTGGTACGTCAATAAGAACAGGACGTTCCAAGTCTTGGGTAGCGCTGTCGGTTCCATGAGCGCTGAGGACGAATACAAGTACCTCGGGATTCTCGTCGGGACCGGGGGTCGGCGTAAGTCCTACGGGGCTCTGCTAGAAGAGGGGCTCCGAAACATCATCAGAGCCCCTCTAAAACCTCAACAACGGATTGCGTTGCTTGTGGGGCATCTGATGCCAAAGCTCATGCATCGACTGGTGTTGGGGGAATTATATAAGACTCAGTTAGCGCGCATGACAGGCAAGTGCGAGTGGCGGTTCGCCGCTGGCTGCGCTTAGCCATTGGCGTGCCCTGTGCATTCTTCCACTCGACAGCTGGAGATGGTGGGCTGGGTATACCAGACTTCGTTTCAACCGTCTGGCTAAATAAACAAGCGCGGTTCGAAAAACTGCTCACCTCGTCCGACCCAGTAATTCAGGCGGCTGTCCGGGAGCCTGCAGTGTTGAGCAAGCTGCAGCGCTGGTCCGGACCCGCATGTATTGTCGGTCAACAGGCGGGGAGTAAGACCGAACGCCAGCACGTATGGCGGGCTAACCTGGTCAGCACCGTCGACGGTGCGGCTCTTGCTCCATCTGCCACTGTGCCTCAGGTGAGCAGATGGGTGAACAGCGGGAACCATTTCCTGTCCGTTGCCGACTACGTGAAGGCTGTCCAAGTGCGGATAGGCGCATTACCCACCCCTGCCAGGGCGTCCAGAGGCCGGCCCGAGATCAACGGCCTCTGTGATACCTGCCAGAAGCCGGGTACGCCTCGTACACATGGCGGGAAGGTAAAACGGCACGACAACATCTGTGCCTATTTGGCCGGGTGACTAAGACAAAGAGGTTTTCAGGTGTCCTGCGAGCCGCGCATTCCGATTGTGGGGTCCTTTAGGAAGCCGGACATCGTGGCTTCCAAAGGTACAGAGGCCTACATAATTGACACACAGGTCTCTGGGGTTCACTTCCCTCTTTCAGCTGCACAACAGTACAAGTGCAGCTACTACTGTACCCGGAAGTCTTACAGGGCGTACGGGAATACAAGGGAAAGACACCTTGCACGTGTCTTCGGCCACCCTGAGTTGGCGAGGTGCATGGTGTCAGGAAAGCGTGAGTGCTCTCAGAGGGCTAGGGTTGACATACCGGGACCTCGAGGTGCGCAGTGTCAAAGCCCTAACCTGGACCCACTCCCTTCACAGGATGTGGTCCAAGAGCACAGGTTAATAGTCAGAGTCTGCCTCGAACATCTGGTGTCGGCCCACCGGGCAGGCGTAAGGTCATCTCCCCTTTGTCGGCTTAGGGTGTGCGGGATTAGGCTGTTCTCCCGTGGCCCCCACAGGCAGGTACCAGTTCCTGAGGTCGGGTTGTCGGTCGGGCGGTGGACGCCTTGGCAGGGCTGCCCATTGCTCCCGCGCGACGGCCGCACTGGAAGGTGAGCGGTGCTGGAAGGTCGCTGTGCCTAAGTCGGCAACCTAATTCGCCGGACCCAACAGAGTCCGAAACATCATCTAACTGCCACCTTAAAACTTATCTCAAACTGTGCTATCAGCATTCTGGCCATATATAGTCTTCCCCTTACAGTATCCATACACTCTTTCCAATTAACAACTTCCTTCACTATCAATACGTAGCTTAGCCGACAGTTAAGACCTTCGCACAGTATATAGATCTTCCCCCATTGCACATTACTAACTGGCAATAGTGAAAAAAAAAAAAAAAATAAGGGAGGGTTGCTACTCTGAGCTACCCGGGTAACGTCATGAGAAGGGCGGGGCTCTGAACCCACAAATTATCTGATCAATGATTGGTCGGTAAGTCCCAAGCCCCACGTATCAGAAAACGTCATCCAGGTACTTCAACAAACCAAAACTATCTTATGTTTTGTTTGGACCGTCTTCTGCTCAGAGTCACATTTCAGCATTTGCCCGAGCTTTTTTTATTATTATAATTACCATAAGGAGTCTTCTAGCCAGCGTGGCCTAGAAAGGCCTCCGTGAGCGGAAGAGAAATCAAACAGCACAACATAAGGTAGGGTTGCTTCTCTGAGTTACCCGAATGACGTCATGATAACGGCGGGGTTTTGTATATACAAACTATCTGATCAATGATTGGTCGGTCATATCCAAGCGCCACCTATCATATGACGTCATCCGGGCACTTCAACACAGCAACCCTACCTTATGTTCTGTTTAGACCGTCTTCCGCTCAGAGTGCCCTTTCTTTTCCCATAGTGTCGTCATTCAAATGAGCCAGCGAGGCTAGTAAAGGCTGAGCTACCAGGTGACGTCATGAGAAGGGCGGGGCTCTGAACCCACAAAATATCTGCCCAAAGATTTGGTCGGTCATGCCCAGGCCCCGCCTATCAGATGATGTCAGCCGGGTACTTCATAGCAGCAACCCTATCTTATGTTTTCCTGTTTGGACCGTCTTCCGCCCAGACTCGCATTTCAGCAGTTGACCGAGCTTATTAAAGAGTCAACATTCACATGAAAGACAGCGAGGCCAAGAAAGGCCACCGTGAGCGGAAGAGAAACCAAACAGGACATCATAAGTTCGGGTAGCTACTCTGAGCTTCCGGGTGACGTCATGAGGGTGGGGCTCTGTAATCCACAAAGTATCTGTCCAATGATTGGTTATACCCAGGCCCCTCGCCAGGGCTGAGGCCGGGATGGCAGCTGGTCCCTCACTAGTTGCCGGGCAGGGCCTGAACCAGCGGTTGCGGGAGATTGTCCCTTCTAGGACGGTCGAAGCGATCAAAGGGCTCCGACGCAAGGCGTCATATAAGTCCAAGGTTCAGGAACTGACCTTGAACTTGAACCTGATCCAAGAAACTGGTGAAGGTGAGGTGCTGGATGGCGCCTCGATTAGGAGGCGTGTCCCAGCCACAACGCAAGGCAACACGCGGAATGACGCCCCGGGGGAAGCACCACGTACAGGGATGTACGCGAGTGCGGAACCCGGCGGTGAGACGACCATTCCTCCCGCGGTTTTATCTGTCCTAGCCCTTCCGCGGATTCCCCAACCCCAACAAACAATTGCTTCCTTTGTGGCGGAGACTGCCGCTTATTTCGACGTGTTACTACTCGACCCCACAAGGACATCGTGGGGCGAGGACGTCCTAAATGTTGCCCTGGACCATTTGCGTCAGGGTGACAGCTTCGCCGCCGTCAGGGCCGCTGCAAAACATGCATCACAGATGCTAAGTTCTTGCAGCCCGCCTCAAGACCGCCCGGATCGTGGTGAAGGTGGTTCAAGGCAGTCAGCGAACCAAGGCCGTGTACGCCAAGCGGAGGGGACACCTTTGCGTGGGAATCGGCTTAGAAGGGAGCAATACCGCAAAACACAGAGACTCTATCGAGAAAATAGGTCTTTGGCTGCTGGACAGATCCTCAAAGGTGACTGGGAGGTACCGCCAACTTCAGTTGGGCCGGAACGCCTCATTCCCTTTTGGGGGGCTCTCTTCTCTCGACCATCTGAGCCGGACGAACGTGTTATTACTGACTATGACCCATATAGCGAACAACTAGCAAGGATTATAAGCATAGACGAGGTAGCACACCACCTCAAGGCAACTAGAACATCTGCTCCTGGACCTGATGGAATGTCGACTCGGTTGCTGAGGTCCATTCCTCCGACCAAGATGTTCAACCTTTGGCTTGCTACGTCTGCACTGCCAGAGCCTTTCAAGGCGAATAGAACGGTGCTGATACCAAAGGTCCCTAACCCTACCGAGTCCAAGGACAACCGACCAATCACCATCTCATGTGCCGTAGTCTGACTCTTCCACAAGATCCTGAGCAGCCGCATCTCAAGCCTCATCAAGATCGACGAGGCTCAAAAGGCATTCGTTCCAGTGGACGGATGCCTTGAGAACTTGACGATCTTAGATGCGATCGTCGGTCGTGCGCGAGCACACGCACACGGTGTGCACCTGGCATTCCTAGACATGGCCAAAGCGTTCGATAGTGTTAACCACAGCACTATCGAGCGGGCCATGTCGCGGAAGGGCATTCCAGCCCTCGTCAGGACATACATTATGTCGACGTATGACCGAGCCTTCACTAAGACTGAAGGTAGCAACTGGATGTCGGAAAAGATAAACATGACTAGGGTCAAACAGGGCGACTCATTATCGCCGATGCTCTTCAACCTTGTGATTGACGAGGGAATCGCGAGGGTGAAGGAGACCGGTGTAGGGGTTAAGTTGGGAGACAAAACAGTATCAACATTGGCTTTTGCCGATGATTTGGTTCTGGTTGCGCAGACGCCCACTGACTTGCAGAAGGCAATGGACGTGATGGCTGCGACCCTCGCGGGGGGTGTGCTTCAGGTCAACCCAGGGAAGTGTCGTACCCTCAGCATGGAGGTCGACGGCAAACGCAAGACTTGGTACGTCAATAAGAACAGGACGTACCAAGTCTTGGGTAGCGCTGTCAGCTCCATGAGCGCTGAGGACGAGTATAAGTACCTCGGGATTCTCGTCGAGGCCGGGGTCGCCGTAAGTCCTATGGAGTCTTGCTAGAAGAGGGGCTGAGAAACATCACCAGAGCCCTTCTAAAACCTCAACAAAGAATTGCGCTGCTGGTAGAGCATCTGATCCCCAAGCTCATGCATCGACTTGTGTTGGGGGAAGTATTTAAGACACAATTAGCACGCATGGACAGGCACGTGCGAGTGGCGGTTCGCCGCTGGGTGCGCCTAGCCCATAACGTGCCCTGTGCATTCTTCCACTCGACATCTGGAGATGGTGGGCTAGGCATACCAGACTTTGTTTCAACCGTCCGGCTAAATAAACAAGCGCGGTTCGAGAAACTTCTCACCTCGTCCGACCCAGTAATTCAGGCGGCTGTCCGGGAGCCTGCAGTGTTGAGCAAGCTGCAGCGATGGTCTGGACCCGCATGCATTGCCGGTCGACAGGCGGCAAGTAAGACCGAACGCCAGCACGTATGGAGGGCTAATCTGATCAGCACCGACGACGGTGCGGCTCTTGCTCCATCTACCACTGTGCCTCAGGTGAGTAGATGGGTGAACAGCGGGAACCGTTTCCTGTCCGGTGCCGACTACGTGAAGGCCGTCCAAGTGCGGATAGGCGCATTACCCACCCCTGCCAGGGCGTCCGGAGGCCGGCCCGAGATCAACGGCCTCTGTGACACCTGCCAGAAGCCGGGTACGTTGGGACACATCGCTCAGATGTGCCCTCGTACACACGGCGGTCGGGTCAAGCGACACGACAACATCTGTGCCCTTTTTAGCTGGGCGACTGAGGCAAAGAGGTTTTCAGGTGTCCTGCGAGCCTCGCATTCCGATTGTGGGGTCCTTTAGAAAGCCGGACATCGTGGCTTCTAAGGGTACGGAGACCTATATCATTGACACCCAGGTCTCCGGTGTTCACTTCCCGCTTTCGGCTGCACATGCGTACAAGTGCAGCTACTACGGTACCCCTGAAGTCTTACAAGGCGTACGGGAATACACCGGAAAAGGCACCGTGCATGTAACCTCAGCTACCCTGAGTTGGAGAGGTGCATGGTGTCAGGAAAGCGTGAGTGCTCTCAGGGGGTTAGGGCTGACATACCGGGACCTTGAGGTGTGCAGTGTCAAAGCCCTAACCTGGACGCATTCCCTTCACAGGATGTGGTCCAAGAGCACAGGTTAATAGTCAGAGCCTGCCTCGAACATCTGGTGTCGGCCCACCGGGCAGGCGTAAGGTCATGTCCCCCTTGTCGGCTTGGGGTGTACGGGACAAGGCTGTTCTCCCGTGGCCCCCACAGGCAGGTACCAGTTCCTGAGGGCGGGCTGTCGGGCGGGCGGTGGACACCTTGGCAGGGCTGCCCATTGCTCCCGCGCGACGGCCGCACTGGAAGGTGAGCGGTGCTGGAAGGTCGTTGTGCCTAAGTCGGCAACCTAAGTCGCCGGACCCAACAGAGTCCGAAACATCGTCGAACTGCCACCTTAAAACTTATCTCGAACTGTGCTATCAGCATTCTGGCCTATAGTCTTCCTCTTATAGTATCCATACAGTTTTTCCAATTGACAACTTCTTTCACAATCGATACGGAGAGTAGCCGACAATTAAGACCTTCGCACAGTAGTTAGATCTTCCCCATCGCACCACTACTAATTGGCAAGATTGAAAAAAAAATATATATATAAGATAGGGTTGCTACTCTGAGGTACCGGGTGACGTCAGGAGAAAGGCGGGGTTCGGAACCCGCAAATTATCTGATCAATGATTGGTCTGTCAATTCCAATCCCCCCTATCAGATAACGTCATCCGGCTACTTCAACGCAGCAACCCTACCTTATGTTCTCCTATTTGTACCGTCTTCCGCCCAGAGCCGCATTTCAGCAGTTGACCGAGCTTATTAAAGAGTCAACATTCACATGAATGAGCCAGCGAGGCCAAGATAGGCGACGTAAGGGGGAGAGAAACCAAACAGGACATCATAAGGTAGGGTTGCTACTCTGAGCTCCCGGGTGACGTCATGAGAAGAGCTGGGCTTTGAACACATAAATTGTCTGATCAATGATTGGTCGGTAAGTTCCAAACCCCACCTATCAGATGACGTCATCCGAATACTTCAACACACCAACCCTGCCTTATGTTCCCCTTTTTGACCGTCTTCCGTCCATAGTCGCATTGCAGTAGTTGACCGAGCTTATTAAAGAGTCGACATTCACATGTATGAGCGAGCCAATGAGGCCAAGAAAGGCCACCTTGAGCGGAAGAGAAACCAAACAGGACATCATAAGGTAGGGTTGCTTCTCTGAGCTCCCGGATGACATCATGAGAAGGGCCGGGCTCTGAACCCACAAATTATCTGATCAATAATTGGTCGGTCAATCCCAAACCCCACCTATCAGATGACGTCAGCCGACAACTTCAACGCAGCAACACTATCTTATGTTCTCCTGTTTGGACCGTCTTCCGCTCAGAGTCGCATTTCAGCATGATAAAGCCGCCGTCATTTCACATAATCCAGCGAGGCTAACTAAACAAGGCCACCGTGACCGGAAGAGGAACCAAACAGCACAACATAACGTAGGGTTGCTACTCTGAGTTGCATGAGTGACGTCATGAGAAGGGTGGGGTATTGTATATACAAACAATCTAATCAATGATTGGTCGGTCATGCCCAAGAGCATGACGTCATCCGGGTACTTCAATGCACCAACCCGACCTTATGTTCTGTTTGGAGTGTCTTCGGGCATTTCCCCTTGCTTTATTATTATTATTATTATCATTATTATTATTTTTATTATTATTACCATAAGGAGTCTTCTAGCCAGCGAGGCCAAGAAAGGCCTCCGTGAGAGGAAAAGAAATCAAACAGCACAATATAAAGTAGGGTTGCTACTCTGAGTTCCCCGAGTGACGTCATGAGAAGGGCGGGATTTTGTACCTATAAGGCATCTGACCAATGATTGGTCATGTCCAAGCCCTACCTATGAAAGGACGTCATCCGGCTACTTCAATAGAGCAACCCACCTTATGTTCTCCTATTTGTACCGTCTTCCGCCAAGAGTCGCATTTCAGATGTTGACCGAGCTTATTAAAGAGTGAGTCAACATTCACATGAATGAGCCAACGAGGCCAAGAAAAGGCCACCGTGAGCGGAAAAGAAACCAACAAACACATCTAAGCTAGGGTTGCTACTCTGAGCTCCAGGGTGATGTCATGAGAAGGCCGGGGCGCTGAACACAAATTATCTGATCAATGATTGGTCGGTCAATCCCAAACCCCACCTATCAGATGACGTCAGCCGACTACTTCATTGCAGAAACCCTAATTATGTTCTCCTGTTTGGACCGTCTTCCGCCCAGATTCGCATTTCAGTAGTTGACCGAGCTTATCAAAGAGTCAACATTCACATGATTGAGCCAGTGAGGCCAAGTAAGGCCACCGCGAGCGGAAAGAGAAACCAAACAGGACATTATAAGATAGGGTTGTATTCTGAGTTCCCGAATGACGTCATGAGGTTGGAGCTCCGTATTCGACATAGTATGTGTCCAATTTTGGTTGTACCCAGGCCACGCCTATGAGATGACGTCAGCCGTGTACTTCAACGCAGCCAAACCCTATCTTATGTTCCCCTGTTTGGACCACCTTCCCTCCAAGAGTCACATTTCAGCAGTTGACCGAGCTTATCGAAGAGTCAACATTCACATATGAGCCAGTGAGGCCAGTAAGGCCCACCGTGAGCGGAAGAGAAACCCAAAAAGGACATCATAAGGTAGGGTTGCTACTCTGAGTTCCCGGATGACGTCAAGACTCGCCAGGGTGAGGCCGGGATGGCAGCTGGTCCCTCACAGTTGCGGGCAGGGCCTGGAACCAGCGGTTGCGGGAGAAATTGTCCTTCTAGGACGGTCGAAGCGATTCAAAAGGCTCCGAGCAAGGCGTCATATAAGTCCAAGGTTCAGTGAATGACCTTGAACTTGAACCTGATCAAGAACTGGTGAAGGTGAGGTGCTGGATGGGCGCCCCGATTGGAGGGCGCTGTCCCCAGCCACAACGCAAGGCAACACGCGGAATTGACGCCCCGGGGGATAGCACCAGTACAGGATGTTACGCGACGTTGCGGAAACCCGGCGGTGAGACGACCATTCCTCCCGGCGGTTTTATCTGTCCTTATAGCCCTTCGCGGATTCCCCAACCCCAACAAACAATTGCTCCTTTTGTGGCGGAGACTGCACGCTTATTTCGACGTGTTACTACTCGACCCCACAAGGACATCGTGGGGCGGGGACGTCCTAAATGTTGCCCTGGACATTTGCGTCAGGGTGGGGACAGCTTCGCCGCCGTCAGGCCGCTGCAAAAACATGCTTCACAAGATGCTAAGTTCTTGAGGCCCGCCTCAAGGACCGCCGGCATCGTTGGTGAAGGTGGTTTCCAAGGCAAGTAGCGAACAAAGGCCGTGTACGCAAGCGGGGAGGAAACCTCTTTGCGTGGGAATCGGCTTAGCAGGGAGCAATACCGCCAAAAACACAGAGACTCTAATCGAGAAAATGGTCTTTGGCTGCTGGACAGATCACCTCAAGGTGAGTCTGGGAGGTACCGCCAACTTCGTTGGGCTCGGAACGCCTCATTCCCTTTTGGGGGGCTCTCTTCGCTCGACCATCTGAGCCGGAACGAACGTGTATTACTGACTATGAACCATATTAGCGAACAACTAGCAAGGATTATAAGCATAGACGAAGGTAGCACAACCACCTCAAGGCAACTAGGGAACATCTGCTCCTGGACCTGATGGAATGTCGACTCGGTAGCTGAAGGTCCATTCCTCGACCAAGATGTTCAACCTTTGGCTTGATAGTCTGCACTGCCAGAGCCTTTCAAGGCGATATAGAACGGTGCTGAATACCAAAGGTCACTAACCCTACCGAGTCCATGGACATGCCGTCCATTCACCATCTCATGTGCCGTAGTCTGACTCTTCACAAGATTCTGAAGCAGCCGCATTTCTCAAGCCTCTCAAGATCGGACGGAGGCTCAAAAGGCATTCGTTCCAGTGGACGGATGCCTTGAGAACTTGACGATCTTAGATGCGATCGGTCGGTCGTGCGCGAGGCACTACGAGCACCACGGTGTGCACCTGGCATTCCTAGACATGGCAATGCGTTCGATAGATGTTAACCACAGCACTATCGAGCGGGCATGTCGCGGAAGGGCATTCCAGTCCCTCGTTCAGGGAATACATTATGGTCGACGTATGACCGAGCCTTCACTAAGACTGAAGGTGCAACTGGAATGTACGGGAAAAAGATAAACATGACTAGGGTCTAACAGGGCGACTCATTATCGCCGATTGCTCTTCTACCTTGTGATTGTCGAGGGAATCGCGGGGTGAAGGAGAAACCGGTTGTAGGGGTTGTTGGAGACCGCAAAAACAGGTTATCTACATTGGCTTTTGCGATGATTTGGTTCTGGGTTTGCGCAGGCCGCCCACTGACTTGCAGAGGAAATGGGACGTGTTGGCTGCGACCCTCGCGGGGGGTGTGCTTAAGGTCAAACCCAGGGAAGTGGTCGTACCCTCAGCATGGAGGTCGATCGGCAAAAAGCAAGGACTTGGTAGTCAATAAAGGAACAGGACGTAACCAAGTCTTGGGTAGCGCTGTTCAGCTCCATGAGCGCTGAGGGCGAGTATTGTACCTTCGGGGGGGGAAAAAAATTCTCGTCGAGGCCGGGGCGCAGTAAGTTCCTATGGAGTTTTGCTAGAAGAGGGGCTCGAGAAACATCACCAGGACCTTCTACAAACCTCAATTACAAAGGAATTGCGCTGCTGGATGAGCATCTGATCCCAAAGCTCTTGCATCGACTTGTGTTGGGGGAAGTATTTATGACACATTAGCACGCATGGACAGGCAAGTTGCGAGTGGCGGTTCGCCGCTGGGTGCGCCTTAGCCCATAACGTGCCCGTGCATTCTTCCACTCGACTTCTGGACGATGGTGGGCTAGCATCCAGACTTTGTTTCAACCGTCCGGACTAAATAAAACAAGGCGCGGTTCGAGTAACTTCTCACCTCGTCGACCCAGTAATTCAGGCGGCTGTCCGTGAGACTGCAGTGTTGAGCAAGCTGCAGCGATGGTCTGGACCCGCATGCATGCCGGTCGTCAGCGGCAGTAAGAAACCGAACGCCAGCACGTATGGAGGGCAAATATGATCCGCACCGACGATCGGTGGGCTCTCTGCTCCATCTACCACTGTGCCTCAGGTGAGTAGATGGGTGACAGCGGGAACAGTTCTGTCGGTGCGACTAGTGAAGGCCGTCAACGTGCGGATAGGCGCATTACCAACCCCTTGCCAGGGGGGCGGTCCGGATGGGCGGCCCGAGAATCAACGGCTCTGTGACACCTGCCAGAAGCCGGTGTACGTTGGGAAAACATCGCTCAGATGTGCCTCGTACACACGGCGGTGGGTCAAGTCGACACGAACAAATCTGTGCCCTTTTTAGCTGGGCGACTGAGGCAAAGGAGGTTTTCAGGTGTTCCTGCGAGCCTCGCATTCCGATTGTGGGGTCCTTTAGAAAGCGGACATCCGTGGGCTTCTAAGGGTACGGAGATCCTATATCATTGACACCAGGGTCTCCGGTGTTCACTTCCCGCTTTCGGTCTGCTCATGCGTACAAGTGCAGCTACTACGGTTACCCCTGAAGTCTTACAGGCTTAGGGGAATACACCAGGACAAGGCACCGTGCATGAAACCTCAGCTACCCTGAGTTGGAGAGGTGCATTGGTGTCAGGAAAGCAGTGAGTGCTCTCAGGGGGGTGGGGCTTGACATCCGGGACCTTGATGTGTGCAGTGTAAAAGCCCTAACCTGGGACGATTCCCTTCACAGGAATTTATGTGGGTCCAAGCGCACAGGTTAATAGTCAGAGACTGCTCGAACATCTGGTTGACGGCCCACCGGGCAGGGTTTAAGGTCATGTCCCCCTTGTCGGCTTGGGGTGTACTGGACAAGGCTGTTCTACCGTGGCACCCCACAGGCAGGTACCAGTTCTGAGGGCGGGGCCTGTCGGGCGGGCGGTGGACACCTTGGCAGGGCTTGCATTGCTCCGCGCGACGGCCGCACTCGGAAGGTGGAGGCGGGTGCAGGGAGGTCGTTGTGCCTAAGTCGGCAACCTTAAGTCGCCAGGCACCCAACAGAGTCCGAAAACATCGTTCGAAATCTGCCACCTTAAAACTTATTCGAACTGTGCTATCAGCATTCTTGGCTATGTCTTCCTCTTATAGTATCCATACAGTTTTTCAATTGACAACTTCTTTCACAATCGATACGGAGAGTAGCCGACAATTAAGACCTTCGCCACAGTGTAGTTAGACTTCTTCCCCGTCGACACCACTACTAATGGAAGATTGAAAAAAATATTAATTATATAAGATAGGGTTGCTACTCTGAGGTACCGGTGGTGGACGTCAGGAGGAGACAAGGCCGGGGTTCCGGAACCGCAAATTATCTGATCAATGATTGGTCTGTCAATTCCAATCCCCCCTATCAGATAACGTTCATCCGGCTACTTCAAGCAGCATCCCTAACTTATGTTCTCCTATTTGTTACCGTCTTCCGCCCAGAGCCGCAATTATTTCAGGAAGTTTGGACGAGCTTATTAAAAGAGTCACATTCACATGAATGAGCCAGCGAGGCAAGATAGGCCGATCGTAAGGGGGAGAGAAGAAACAAACAGGACATCATAAGGTAGGGTTGCTACTCTGAGCTCCCGGGTCGACGTTCATGAGAAGAGCTGGCTTTGACATAAATTGTCTGATCAATGATTGGTCGTTAAGTTCCAAAACCCCACCTATCAGATGGACGTCAATCCGAATACTTCAAACCACCAACTCCCTGCTTATGTTCCCCCTTTTTTGACCGTCTTCCGGGCCAAAGTCTGCATTGCATGTAGTTGAACCGAGCTTATTAAAGAGTCGAATTCACCATGTATGAGCGAGCCAATGAGGCCAAGAAAGGCCACCATTGAGCGGAAGAGAAACCAAACGGACATCCATAAGGTAGGGTTGTTCTCTGAGCTCCCGGATGACATCATGAGAAGGGCCGTCCGGGGTTTGAACCCACAAATTATCCTGATCAATAAATTGCCCCCCCCCCCCCCCCCCCCCCCCCCCGTCCCCCCCCCCCCCCGCTCTCCACAATTCCCCCCCAACCCACCCCCACTAACCACTAATGTCCGTACCCACCTCCCGCACACCCCCCCCCCACCCCCCCCCTCTCCAACAACCGCCCCCCCCCCCCCACGCCCACAACACCACCTCATCATTCACTTGTCTTTCCACTCCACCAACGCTTCACTCCACCCCCCGTCTTCCGCTCAGAGTCGCATTTCAGCATGATAAAGCCGCCGTCATTTCTCACATAATCCGCCGAGGGCTAAACTAAACAAGGCCACCGTGACCGGCGAGAGGAACCAAACAGCACAACTTAACGTAGGGTTGCTACTCCTGCGTTTGCTGAGTGACTTTCATGAGAAGGGTGGGGGTATTGTATATACAAACAATCTAATCAATGAATTGGTCGGTCATGCCCAAGAGCATGACGTCACGGGTATTCAATGACCAACCCGACTTATGTTCTGTTGGAGTTGTCTTCGGGCATTTCCCCCATGCTTATTATTATTATTATTATCATTATTATTATTTTTATTATTATTACCATAAGAGTCTGCTAGCCAGCGGGCCAAGAAATGGCCTCCGTGAGAGGAAAAGAATCAAACAGACATTATAAAGAGGGTGCTACTCTGAGTTCCCCGAGTGACGTCTTGAGAAGGCGGGATTTTGTACCCTATAAGGCATTCTGACAATGATTGGTCCTGTCCAAGCCCTACCTATGAAAGGGACGTCTTCCGGCTACTTCAATAGAGCAAACCACCTTATGTTCTCTATTTGTACCGTCTTTCGCCAAGAGTCGCATTCAGATGTTGACGACTTATTAAAGAGTGAGTCAACATTCACTGAATGAGCCACACGAGGCCAAGAAAGGCCACCGTTGAGCGGAAAAGAAACCAAACACAATCATAGCTAGGGTATGCTACTTGAGCTCCAGGGTGGATGTCATGAGAAGGCCGGGGCGCTGAACACAAAAACATCTGATCAATGATTGGTCGGTCAATCCAAAACCCCACCTATCAGATGGACGTAAGCGACTACTTCATTGCAGAAACTAATTATGTTCTCCTGGTTTGGACGGTCTTTCGCCCAGATTGCATTTCAGTGGTTTTGACCGAAGCTTATCAAAGAGTAACATTCACATTGATTGAGGCATGTAGTGAGGCAAGTAAGGCCACCGCGAGCGGAAGAGAAACCAAACAGGACATTTAAGATAGGGTTGGTGTATTCTGAGTTCCCGAATGACGTCATGAGGTAGTTGGGAGCTCCGTATTCGACATTAGTATGTGGTCCAATGTTTTGGTTGTACCCAGCAGCCTATGAGATGACGTCAGCGTGTACTTCAACGCAGCAACCCTATCTTATGTTCCCCTGTTTGGACCACCTTCCTCCAAGAGTCACATTTTCAGGTTGACCGAGCTTATCGAAGAGTCAACATTCCCACATGGATTGATCCACAGTGAGGCCAAGTTAAGGCCACCAGTGTGGGAGAGTAACCAAACAGGTACTTATAAACGGTAGGGTTTGATACTCTGAGTTCCGGATGTCGTCAAGCGGTGGAGCTCTGTAATCCACATGTATGTGTCCAATGATTGTTATACTCATGCCCCCGCCTATCAATGACGTCTGACAGGTACTTCAACGCAGCAACCCTATCTTATGTTCTCCTTTTTGTACCGTCTTACCGCTCATAGTCGCAATTTTAGCAGGATAAGCCGCCGTCATTTCACATAATCCAGCGAGGTCAAACAAGGCCACCGTGAGCGGAAGAGAAACCAAACAGGACATCATAAGGTAGGGTTGCTACTCTGAGCTACCTGGGTAATGTCAGGAGAATAGCGAGGCTCTGAACCCACAAATTATCTGATCAATGATTGGTCGGTCAATCCCAAACCCCACCCATCAGATGACGTCATCCGGCTACTTCAACGCAGCAACGCTACCTAATGTTGTCCTGTTTAGACCGTCTTCCACAGAGATTCGCATTCAGCAGTTGACCGAGCATATTAGAGTCAACATTCACATGAATGAGCCAGCGAGGCCAAGAAAGGCCACCGTGAACGGAAGAGACACCAAACAGGACATCATAAGGTAGGGTTGCTACTCTGAGTTCCCGGGTGACACATGAGTGTGGTGCTCTGTAATCCACAAAGTATCTGTCCAATGATTGGTTTATACCAAGGCCCCGTCTATCAGATGACGACAGCCGGGTACTTCAACGCATAACCCAATTTATGTTTTCCTTTTTGGTCCGTCTCCGCTCAGAGTCGCATTTCAGCAGGATAAAGCCGTCCTCATATCACATAAGCCAGCGAGATTCAAACAAGAGCACAGTGAATGGAAGAGGAACCGAACAGCACAACATAATGTAGAGTTGCCACTCTGAGCTACCCGAATGAAGTCATGAGAAGGCGGGGCTCTGAATCCACAAATTATCTGACCCCGTGAGCGAAAGAGGAATCAAAGAGCACAAACATAGGGCTGAGTTATGACCCACACCGCCGTCGCCAACCTGTGTGCTACACACCACAGCTGCAACGATGGCCGCTATCCACCCCACCACCTGAATCTCAGCCACAACATCCTGCCCCCATACACCACTCCGCCCACAATGAGTAGCATCAAACCCACAGCCAGGCCTCAACCCCCTCTTTACCAAATCATTCTCCCTAACCATCGCATTTTTGCACACCACCTCCGACCAAAACACCCTATATCTGCCACTCTATCATCAAACACATTCAACAGACCTTCAAAATACTCACTCCATCTCCTTCTCACATCAGGAACAGATGAAGAAAGGCCACTTCCACTCACATCCATTCTCTAGCTGTCATATGTAATGCACCAAAACCACAGCTCCCTATCTGCAGCCAGGCCCCACAGACCTTTCCATGGTTCAATCCATTGACAGCACGTTGACCCCAGTATACCAAGTGTTCCAATTTACTTCAGTCATAATACTGATAATAATGATAATGATGATTATAATAATGATAATGATAATGATTTTTCTTTTCATACATGGTTGCCTTTTCCCGCTTGGGTGAGGTAATTTCAAGAAACAGATGACAGAGCTGAGCCTCAGAGCAAAAATTCTCTGAGTTAACCCGAATGACGTCATGATATGGGCGGGGTTTTGTATATACAAACTATCTGATCAATGATTGGTCGGTCATGCCCAAGCTCCACCTATCATATGACATCATCCTGCTACTTCAACAGCCATGAGGGAGCGGCCCGACGAACGTTCACCCCTCTTGCCCACATTGTGGGAAGACCTTCGCCAGCTTTCGGGGGCCGTGGGTTTACGAAAGGCAGGCACATGCCAGCTCCTTACACCAGAATCTGGCTACCAGGCACGTTCTGTCGAAGGCTCTGTGATCTGACGGGGAGATGGAGCTCCTCGCCAGGGCTGAGGCCGGGATGGCAGCTGGTCCCATCACTATTGCCGGGCAGGGCCTGAAGCAGCGGTTGCGGGAAATTGTCCCATCTAGGACGGTCGAAGCGATCAAAGGTCTCCGACGCAAGGCTCATATAAGTCCAAGGTTCAGGAACTGACCTTTAACTTAAACCTCCTCCAGGAAACTGGTGAGAGCGAGGTGCTGGATGGTGCGCCGATTGAGAGGCGTGTCCCAGCCACAACGCGAAGCAACACGCGGAATGACGCCCCGGGGGAAGCACCACGTACAGGGATGTACGCGAGTGCGGAACCCAGTGGTGAGATGACCATTCCTCCCGCGGTTTGATCTGTCCCAGTCATTCCGCGGGTCCCCCAATCCCCATCTCAATCGATTGCTTCCTTTGTGGCGGAGACTGTCGCTTATTTCGACGCATTACTACTCGTCCCCACAAGTACATCGTGGGGCGAGGACGTCCCAAATGAAGGCCTTGACCACTTGCGTCAGGGTGACAGCCTCGCCGCAACCAGGGCAGTTGCAGAGCACGCATCACAGATGCTAAGCTCCTGCAACTCGCCCCAAGACCGCCCGAATCGTGGTGGAGGTGGTTCAAGGCAGTCGGCGAACTCATGCCGTGTACGCCGCGCGGAGGAGGCTCCTTTGCTTGGGAACCGGCTTAGAAGGGAGCAATACCGCAAAGTATAGAGACTCTATCGTGAGAATAGATCTTTGGCTGCTGGACAGGCACTCAAAGGTGACTGGAAGGTACCGCCAACTTCGGTTGGGCCGGAACGCCTCAATCTCATTTGGGAGGCTGTCTTCTCTCGACCATCTGAGCCGGACGAACGTGCCATTACCGACTTTGACTTAATACATGAACAACTGGCAGAGATCATAACCGTAGACGAGGTAGCACACCACCTCAAAGCCACCAGAACATCTGCTCCTGGACCTGATGGAATGTCGCCTCGGTTGCTGAAGACCATTCCTCCGAGGGTACTGGCCAAGATGTTCAACCTCTGGTTGGCTACGTCTGCGTTGCCAGAGCCATTGAAGGCTAACAGAACGGTGCTGATACCTAAGGTCCCCAACCCAACCGAACCCAAGGACTATAGGCCTATCACCATCTCCTGTGCCGTAGTGCGTCTGCTCCATAAGATCTTGAGCAGCCGCATCTCGAGCCTCGTCCAGATCGATGAAGCTCAAAAGGCATTCGTTCCAGTGGACGGATGCCTCGAGAACCTCACGATCTTGGATGCGATCGTCGGTCGTGCGTGGGCACACGCCCACGGTGTGCACCTGGCATTCCTCGACATGGCCAAAGCATTCGATAGTGGTAATCATAGCACTATCGAGCAGGTCACGTCGAGGAAGGGTATCCCTGCCCTCGTCAGGACATACATTATGTCGACGTACGACCGAGCCTTCACTAAGATTGAAGGCAGCAACGGGATGTCGGATAAGATAATATGACTCGTGGGGTCAATCAGGGTGACCCATTATCACCGATTCTCTTCAACCTTGTGATTGACGAGGGAATCGCGAGGGTGAAGGAGACCGGTGTAGGGGTTAAGTTGGGAGACAAAACAGTATCAGCATTGGCTTTTGCCGATGATTTGGTTCTGGTTGCGCAGACGCCCACTGGCTTGCAGAGGGCAATGGACGTGATGGCTGCGACCCTCGCGGGGGGTGGGCTTCAGGTCAACCCAGGGAAGTGTCGTACCCTCAGCATGGAGGTCGACGGCAAACGCAATACTTGGTACGTCAATAAGAACAGGACGTTCCAAGTCTTGGGTAGCGCTGTCGGTTCCATGAGCGCTGAGGACGAATACAAGTACCTCGGGATTCTCGTCGGGACCGGGGGTCGGCGTAAGTCCTACGGGGCTCTGCTAGAAGAGGGGCTCCGAAACATCATCAGAGCCCCTCTAAAACCTCAACAACGGATTGCGTTGCTTGTGGGGCATCTGATGCCAAAGCTCATGCATCGACTGGTGTTGGGGGAATTATATAAGACTCAGTTAGCGCGCATGACAGGCAAGTGCGAGTGGCGGTTCGCCGCTGGCTGCGCTTAGCCATTGGCGTGCCCTGTGCATTCTTCCACTCGACAGCTGGAGATGGTGGGCTGGGTATACCAGACTTCGTTTCAACCGTCTGGCTAAATAAACAAGCGCGGTTCGAAAAAACTGCTCACCTCGTCCGACCCAGTAATTCAGGCGGCTGTCCGGGAGCCTGCAGTGTTGAGCAAGCTGCAGCGCTGGTCCGGACCCGCATGTATTGTCGGTCAACAGGCGGGGAGTAAGACCGAACGCCAGCACGTATGGCGGGCTAACCTGGTCAGCACCGTCGACGGTGCGGCTCTTGCTCCATCTGCCACTGTGCCTCAGGTGAGCAGATGGGTGAACAGCGGGAACCATTTCCTGTCCGTTGCCGACTACGTGAAGGCTGTCCAAGTGCGGATAGGCGCATTACCCACCCCTGCCAGGGCGTCCAGAGGCCGGCCCGAGATCAACGGCCTCTGTGATACCTGCCAGAAGCCGGGTACGCCTCGTACACATGGCGGGAAGGTAAAACGGCACGACAACATCTGTGCCTATTTGGCCGGGTGACTAAGACAAAGAGGTTTTCAGGTGTCCTGCGAGCCGCGCATTCCGATTGTGGGGTCCTTTAGGAAGCCGGACATCGTGGCTTCCAAAGGTACAGAGGCCTACATAATTGACACACAGGTCTCTGGGGTTCACTTCCCTCTTTCAGCTGCACAACAGTACAAGTGCAGCTACTACTGTACCCGGAAGTCTTACAGGGCGTACGGGAATACAAGGGAAAGACACCTTGCACGTGTCTTCGGCCACCCTGAGTTGGCGAGGTGCATGGTGTCAGGAAAGCGTGAGTGCTCTCAGAGGGCTAGGGTTGACATACCGGGACCTCGAGGTGCGCAGTGTCAAAGCCCTAACCTGGACCCACTCCCTTCACAGGATGTGGTCCAAGAGCACAGGTTAATAGTCAGAGTCTGCCTCGAACATCTGGTGTCGGCCCACCGGGCAGGCGTAAGGTCATCTCCCCTTTGTCGGCTTAGGGTGTGCGGGATTAGGCTGTTCTCCCGTGGCCCCCACAGGCAGGTACCAGTTCCTGAGGTCGGGTTGTCGGTCGGGCGGTGGACGCCTTGGCAGGGCTGCCCATTGCTCCCGCGCGACGGCCGCACTGGAAGGTGAGCGGTGCTGGAAGGTCGCTGTGCCTAAGTCGGCAACCTAATTCGCCGGACCCAACAGAGTCCGAAACATCATCTAACTGCCACCTTAAAACTTATCTCAAACTGTGCTATCAGCATTCTGGCCATATATAGTCTTCCCCTTACAGTATCCATACACTCTTTCCAATTAACAACTTCCTTCACTATCAATACGTAGCTTAGCCGACAGTTAAGACCTTCGCACAGTATATAGATCTTCCCCCATTGCACATTACTAACTGGCAATAGTGAAAAAAAAAAAAAAAATAAGGGAGGGGTTGCTACTCTGAGCTACCCGGGTAACGTCATGAGAAGGGCGGGGCTCTGAACCCACAAATTATCTGATCAATGATTGGTCGGTAAGTCCCAAGCCCCACGTATCAGAAAACGTCATCCAGGTACTTCAACAAACCAAAACTATCTTATGTTTTGTTTGGACCGTCTTCTGCTCAGAGTCACATTTCAGCATTTGCCCGAGCTTTTTTTATTATTATAATTACCATAAGGAGTCTTCTAGCCAGCGTGGCCTAGAAAGGCCTCCGTGAGCGGAAGAGAAATCAAACAGCACAACATAAGGTAGGGTTGCTTCTCTGAGTTACCCGAATGACGTCATGATAACGGCGGGGTTTTGTATATACAAACTATCTGATCAATGATTGGTCGGTCATATCCAAGCGCCACCTATCATATGACGTCATCCGGGCACTTCAACACAGCAACCCTACCTTATGTTCTGTTTAGACCGTCTTCCGCTCAGAGTGCCCTTTCTTTTCCCATAGTGTCGTCATTCAAATGAGCCAGCGAGGCTAGTAAAGGCTGAGCTACCAGGTGACGTCATGAGAAGGGCGGGGCTCTGAACCCACAAAATATCTGCCCAAAGATTTGGTCGGTCATGCCCAGGCCCCGCCTATCAGATGATGTCAGCCGGGTACTTCATAGCAGCAACCCTATCTTATGTTTTCCTGTTTGGACCGTCTTCCGCCCAGACTCGCATTTCAGCAGTTGACCGAGCTTATTAAAGAGTCAACATTCACATGAAAGACAGCGAGGCCAAGAAAGGCCACCGTGAGCGGAAGAGAAACCAAACAGGACATCATAAGTTCGGGTAGCTACTCTGAGCTTCCGGGTGACGTCATGAGGGTGGGGCTCTGTAATCCACAAAGTATCTGTCCAATGATTGGTTATACCCAGGCCCCTCGCCAGGGCTGAGGCCGGGATGGCAGCTGGTCCCTCACTAGTTGCCGGGCAGGGCCTGAACCAGCGGTTGCGGGAGATTGTCCCTTCTAGGACGGTCGAAGCGATCAAAGGGCTCCGACGCAAGGCGTCATATAAGTCCAAGGTTCAGGAACTGACCTTGAACTTGAACCTGATCCAAGAAACTGGTGAAGGTGAGGTGCTGGATGGCGCCTCGATTAGGAGGCGTGTCCCAGCCACAACGCAAGGCAACACGCGGAATGACGCCCCGGGGGAAGCACCACGTACAGGGATGTACGCGAGTGCGGAACCCGGCGGTGAGACGACCATTCCTCCCGCGGTTTTATCTGTCCTAGCCCTTCCGCGGATTCCCCAACCCCAACAAACAATTGCTTCCTTTGTGGCGGAGACTGCCGCTTATTTCGACGTGTTACTACTCGACCCCACAAGGACATCGTGGGGCGAGGACGTCCTAAATGTTGCCCTGGACCATTTGCGTCAGGGTGACAGCTTCGCCGCCGTCAGGGCCGCTGCAAAACATGCATCACAGATGCTAAGTTCTTGCAGCCCGCCTCAAGACCGCCCGGATCGTGGTGAAGGTGGTTCAAGGCAGTCAGCGAACCAAGGCCGTGTACGCCAAGCGGAGGGGACACCTTTGCGTGGGAATCGGCTTAGAAGGGAGCAATACCGCAAAACACAGAGACTCTATCGAGAAAATAGGTCTTTGGCTGCTGGACAGATCCTCAAAGGTGACTGGGAGGTACCGCCAACTTCAGTTGGGCCGGAACGCCTCATTCCCTTTTGGGGGGCTCTCTTCTCTCGACCATCTGAGCCGGACGAACGTGTTATTACTGACTATGACCCATATAGCGAACAACTAGCAAGGATTATAAGCATAGACGAGGTAGCACACCACCTCAAGGCAACTAGAACATCTGCTCCTGGACCTGATGGAATGTCGACTCGGTTGCTGAGGTCCATTCCTCCGACCAAGATGTTCAACCTTTGGCTTGCTACGTCTGCACTGCCAGAGCCTTTCAAGGCGAATAGAACGGTGCTGATACCAAAGGTCCCTAACCCTACCGAGTCCAAGGACAACCGACCAATCACCATCTCATGTGCCGTAGTCTGACTCTTCCACAAGATCCTGAGCAGCCGCATCTCAAGCCTCATCAAGATCGACGAGGCTCAAAAGGCATTCGTTCCAGTGGACGGATGCCTTGAGAACTTGACGATCTTAGATGCGATCGTCGGTCGTGCGCGAGCACACGCACACGGTGTGCACCTGGCATTCCTAGACATGGCCAAAGCGTTCGATAGTGTTAACCACAGCACTATCGAGCGGGCCATGTCGCGGAAGGGCATTCCAGCCCTCGTCAGGACATACATTATGTCGACGTATGACCGAGCCTTCACTAAGACTGAAGGTAGCAACTGGATGTCGGAAAAGATAAACATGACTAGGGTCAAACAGGGCGACTCATTATCGCCGATGCTCTTCAACCTTGTGATTGACGAGGGAATCGCGAGGGTGAAGGAGACCGGTGTAGGGGTTAAGTTGGGAGACAAAACAGTATCAACATTGGCTTTTGCCGATGATTTGGTTCTGGTTGCGCAGACGCCCACTGACTTGCAGAAGGCAATGGACGTGATGGCTGCGACCCTCGCGGGGGGTGTGCTTCAGGTCAACCCAGGGAAGTGTCGTACCCTCAGCATGGAGGTCGACGGCAAACGCAAGACTTGGTACGTCAATAAGAACAGGACGTACCAAGTCTTGGGTAGCGCTGTCAGCTCCATGAGCGCTGAGGACGAGTATAAGTACCTCGGGATTCTCGTCGAGGCCGGGGTCGCCGTAAGTCCTATGGAGTCTTGCTAGAAGAGGGGCTGAGAAACATCACCAGAGCCCTTCTAAAACCTCAACAAAGAATTGCGCTGCTGGTAGAGCATCTGATCCCCAAGCTCATGCATCGACTTGTGTTGGGGGAAGTATTTAAGACACAATTAGCACGCATGGACAGGCACGTGCGAGTGGCGGTTCGCCGCTGGGTGCGCCTAGCCCATAACGTGCCCTGTGCATTCTTCCACTCGACATCTGGAGATGGTGGGCTAGGCATACCAGACTTTGTTTCAACCGTCCGGCTAAATAAACAAGCGCGGTTCGAGAAACTTCTCACCTCGTCCGACCCAGTAATTCAGGCGGCTGTCCGGGAGCCTGCAGTGTTGAGCAAGCTGCAGCGATGGTCTGGACCCGCATGCATTGCCGGTCGACAGGCGGCAAGTAAGACCGAACGCCAGCACGTATGGAGGGCTAATCTGATCAGCACCGACGACGGTGCGGCTCTTGCTCCATCTACCACTGTGCCTCAGGTGAGTAGATGGGTGAACAGCGGGAACCGTTTCCTGTCCGGTGCCGACTACGTGAAGGCCGTCCAAGTGCGGATAGGCGCATTACCCACCCCTGCCAGGGCGTCCGGAGGCCGGCCCGAGATCAACGGCCTCTGTGACACCTGCCAGAAGCCGGGTACGTTGGGACACATCGCTCAGATGTGCCCTCGTACACACGGCGGTCGGGTCAAGCGACACGACAACATCTGTGCCCTTTTTAGCTGGGCGACTGAGGCAAAGAGGTTTTCAGGTGTCCTGCGAGCCTCGCATTCCGATTGTGGGGTCCTTTAGAAAGCCGGACATCGTGGCTTCTAAGGGTACGGAGACCTATATCATTGACACCCAGGTCTCCGGTGTTCACTTCCCGCTTTCGGCTGCACATGCGTACAAGTGCAGCTACTACGGTACCCCTGAAGTCTTACAAGGCGTACGGGAATACACCGGAAAAGGCACCGTGCATGTAACCTCAGCTACCCTGAGTTGGAGAGGTGCATGGTGTCAGGAAAGCGTGAGTGCTCTCAGGGGGTTAGGGCTGACATACCGGGACCTTGAGGTGTGCAGTGTCAAAGCCCTAACCTGGACGCATTCCCTTCACAGGATGTGGTCCAAGAGCACAGGTTAATAGTCAGAGCCTGCCTCGAACATCTGGTGTCGGCCCACCGGGCAGGCGTAAGGTCATGTCCCCCTTGTCGGCTTGGGGTGTACGGGACAAGGCTGTTCTCCCGTGGCCCCCACAGGCAGGTACCAGTTCCTGAGGGCGGGCTGTCGGGCGGGCGGTGGACACCTTGGCAGGGCTGCCCATTGCTCCCGCGCGACGGCCGCACTGGAAGGTGAGCGGTGCTGGAAGGTCGTTGTGCCTAAGTCGGCAACCTAAGTCGCCGGACCCAACAGAGTCCGAAACATCGTCGAACTGCCACCTTAAAACTTATCTCGAACTGTGCTATCAGCATTCTGGCCTATAGTCTTCCTCTTATAGTATCCATACAGTTTTTCCAATTGACAACTTCTTTCACAATCGATACGGAGAGTAGCCGACAATTAAGACCTTCGCACAGTAGTTAGATCTTCCCCATCGCACCACTACTAATTGGCAAGATTGAAAAAAAAATATATATATAAGATAGGGTTGCTACTCTGAGGTACCGGGTGACGTCAGGAGAAAGGCGGGGTTCGGAACCCGCAAATTATCTGATCAATGATTGGTCTGTCAATTCCAATCCCCCCTATCAGATAACGTCATCCGGCTACTTCAACGCAGCAACCCTACCTTATGTTCTCCTATTTGTACCGTCTTCCGCCCAGAGCCGCATTTCAGCAGTTGACCGAGCTTATTAAAGAGTCAACATTCACATGAATGAGCCAGCGAGGCCAAGATAGGCGACGTAAGGGGGAGAGAAACCAAACAGGACATCATAAGGTAGGGTTGCTACTCTGAGCTCCCGGGTGACGTCATGAGAAGAGCTGGGCTTTGAACACATAAATTGTCTGATCAATGATTGGTCGGTAAGTTCCAAACCCCACCTATCAGATGACGTCATCCGAATACTTCAACACACCAACCCTGCCTTATGTTCCCCTTTTTGACCGTCTTCCGTCCATAGTCGCATTGCAGTAGTTGACCGAGCTTATTAAAGAGTCGACATTCACATGTATGAGCGAGCCAATGAGGCCAAGAAAGGCCACCTTGAGCGGAAGAGAAACCAAACAGGACATCATAAGGTAGGGTTGCTTCTCTGAGCTCCCGGATGACATCATGAGAAGGGCCGGGCTCTGAACCCACAAATTATCTGATCAATAATTGGTCGGTCAATCCCAAACCCCACCTATCAGATGACGTCAGCCGACAACTTCAACGCAGCAACACTATCTTATGTTCTCCTGTTTGGACCGTCTTCCGCTCAGAGTCGCATTTCAGCATGATAAAGCCGCCGTCATTTCACATAATCCAGCGAGGCTAACTAAACAAGGCCACCGTGACCGGAAGAGGAACCAAACAGCACAACATAACGTAGGGTTGCTACTCTGAGTTGCATGAGTGACGTCATGAGAAGGGTGGGGTATTGTATATACAAACAATCTAATCAATGATTGGTCGGTCATGCCCAAGAGCATGACGTCATCCGGGTACTTCAATGCACCAACCCGACCTTATGTTCTGTTTGGAGTGTCTTCGGGCATTTCCCCTTGCTTTATTATTATTATTATTATCATTATTATTATTTTTATTATTATTACCATAAGGAGTCTTCTAGCCAGCGAGGCCAAGAAAGGCCTCCGTGAGAGGAAAAGAAATCAAACAGCACAATATAAAGTAGGGTTGCTACTCTGAGTTCCCCGAGTGACGTCATGAGAAGGGCGGGATTTTGTACCTATAAGGCATCTGACCAATGATTGGTCATGTCCAAGCCCTACCTATGAAAGGACGTCATCCGGCTACTTCAATAGAGCAACCCACCTTATGTTCTCCTATTTGTACCGTCTTCCGCCAAGAGTCGCATTTCAGATGTTGACCGAGCTTATTAAAGAGTGAGTCAACATTCACATGAATGAGCCAACGAGGCCAAGAAAAGGCCACCGTGAGCGGAAAAGAAACCAAACAACACATCATAAGCTAGGGTTGCTACTCTGAGCTCCAGGGTGATGTCATGAGAAGGCCGGGGCGCTGAACACAAATTATCTGATCAATGATTGGTCGGTCAATCCCAAACCCCACCTATCAGATGACGTCAGCCGACTACTTCATTGCAGAAACCCTAATTATGTTCTCCTGTTTGGACCGTCTTCCGCCCAGATTCGCATTTCAGTAGTTGACCGAGCTTATCAAAGAGTCAACATTCACATGATTGAGCCAGTGAGGCCAAGTAAGGCCACCGCGAGCGGAAGAGAAACCAAACAGGACATTATAAGATAGGGTTGTATTCTGAGTTCCCGAATGACGTCATGAGGTTGGAGCTCCGTATTCGACATAGTATGTGTCCAATGTTTGGTTGTACCCAGGCCACGCCTATGAGATGACGTCAGCCGTGTACTTCAACGCAGCAACCCTATCTTATGTTCCCCTGTTTGGACCACCTTCCCTCCAAGAGTCACATTTCAGCAGTTGACCGAGCTTATCGAAGAGTCAACATTCACATGATTGAGCCAGTGAGGCCAAGTAAGGCCACCGTGAGCGGAAGAGAAACCAAACAGGACATCATAAGGTAGGGTTGCTACTCTGAGTTCCCGGATGACGTCAAGAGGGTGGAGCTCTGTAATCCACATAGTATGTGTCCAATGATTGTTTATACTCATGCCCCGCCTATCAGATGACGTCAGCCAGGTACTTCAACGCAGCAAGCCTATCTTATGTTCTCCTGTTCAGACAGTCTTCCGCTCAGAGTCGCATTTCAGCTGGATAAAGGTGCCTTCATTTGACATAAACTAGCGAGGCCAAACAAGGCCTGCGTGAGCGGAAAAGGAACCAAACAGGACATCATAAGGTAGGGTTGCTACTCTGAGCTCCCGGGTGACATCATAGCTGGGCTTTGAACACATAAATTATCTGATCAATGATTGGTCGGTAAGTTCCAAAACCACTATCAGATGACGTCGTCCGAATACTTCAACACACCAACCCTACCTTATGTTTTCCTTTTTTGACCGTCTTCCGCCCATAGTCGCATTGCAGTAGTTGACCGAACTTATTAAAGAGTCGACATTTACATGTATGAGCGACCGACCAATCATTGATCAGATAATTTGTATGTTCAGCGCCCCGCCCTTCTCATGACATCACCCGGGAGCTCAGAGTAGCAACCCTACCTTATGATGTGCTGTTTGGTTTCTCTTCCGCTCACGGTGGCCTTTTCTTGGACTCGTTGGCTCATTCATGTGAATGTTGACTCACGCTCTAACAAGCTCGGTCAACTGCTGAAATGCGACTCTGGGCAGAAGACGGCACAAATAGGAGAACATAAGGTGGGTTGCTCTATTGAAGTAGCCGGATGACGTCGTTTCATAGGTGAGGCTTGGACATGACCAATCATTGGTCAGATGCCTTATAGGTACAAAATCCCGCACATCTCATGACGTCACTCGGGCAACTCAGAGTAACAACCCTACTTTATATTGTGCTGTTTGATTTCTCTTCCGCTCACGGAGGCCTTTCTTGGCCTCGCTGGCTAGAAGACTCCTTATGGTAATAATGATAACAATAATAATAATAATAAAGCTCGGGCAAATGCTGAAATGCGACACTGAGCAGAACATAACAGAACATAAGGTCGTGTTGGTGCATTGAAGTACCCTGATGACGTCATATGATAGGTGGCTCTTGGGCATGACCGACCAATCATTGATCAGATTGTTTGTATATACAATACCCCGCCCTTCACATGACGTCACTCGGGCAACTCAGAGTAGCAACCCTACCTTATGTTGTGCTGTTTGGTTCCTCTTCCGGTCACGGTGGCCTTGTTTAGTTAGTCTCGCTGGATTATGTGAAATGACAGCGGCTTTATCCTGCTGAAATGCGATTCTGAGCGGAAGACGGTCCAAACAGGAGAACATAAGATAGGGTTGCTGCGTTGAAGTTGTCGGCTGACGTCATATGATTGGTGGGGTTTGGGATTGACCGACCAATCATTGATCAGATAATTTGTGGGTTCAGAGCCCCGCCCTTCTCATGACATCATCTGGGAGCTCAGACAAGCAACCCTACCTTATGATGTGCTGTTTGGTTTCTCTTCCGCTCACGGTGGCCTTTTCTTGGCCTCATTGGCTCAATCATGTGAATGTTGATTCTTTAATAAGCTCGGTCAACTACTGCAATACGACTATGGGCGGAAGACGGTCTAAAAAAGAAAACCTAAGGTAGGTTTAGTGTGTTGAAGTATTCGGATGACGTCATCTGATAGGTGGTGTTTGGAACTTACCGACCAATCATTGATCAGACAATTTATGTGTTCAAAGCCCAGCTCTTCTCATGACGTCACCCGGGAGCTCAGAGTAGCAACCCTACCTAATGATGTCCTGTTTGGTTTATCTCCCCCTTACGTCGCCTTTCTTGGCCTCGCTGGCTCTTTCATGTGAATGTTGACTCTTTAATAAGCTCGGTCAACTAGTGAAATGCGACTCTGGGCGGAAGACGGTCCAAACCAGAGAACATAATTAGGGTTGCTGCAATGAAGTAGTCGGCTGACGTCATCTGATAGGTGGGGTTTGGTATTGACCGACCATTCATTGATCAGATAATTTGTGTGTTCAGCGCCCCGCCCTTCTCATGACGTCACCCTGGAGCTCAGAGTAGCAACCCTACCTTATAATGTGCTGTTTGGTTTCTCTTCCGCTCACGGTGGCCTTTTCTTGTCCTCGTTGGCTCATTCATGTGAATGTTGACTCTTTGATAAGCTCGGTCAACTACAGAAATGCGACTCTGAGCGGAAGACGGTACAAATAGAACATAAGGTGGGTTGCTCTATTGAAGTAGCCGGATGACGTCGTTTCATAGGTGGGGCTTGGACATGAACAATCATTGGTCAGATGCCTTATAGGTACAAAATCCCGCCCTTCTCATGACGTCACTCGGGTAACTCAGAGTAGCAACCCTACCTTATGTTGTGCTGTTTGGTTCCTCTTCCGGTCACGGTGGCCTTGTTTAGTTAGCCTCGCTGGATAATGTGAAATGACGGCGGCTTTATCCTGCTGAAATGCGACTCTGAGCGGAAGACGATCCAAACAGGAGAACATAAGATAGTGCTGCTACGTTGAAGTTGTCGGCTGACGTCATCTGATAGGTGGGATTTGGGATTGACCGACCAATCATTGATCAGATAATTTGTGGGTTCAGAGCCCAGCCCTTCTCATGACATCATCCGAGAGCTCAGAGAAGCTATCCTGTCTTATGATGTGCTGTTTGGTGGCGTTTCTTGGCGTCGTTGCCTCGCTCATACATGTGAATATCGACTCTTTAATAAGCTCGGTCAACTACTGCAATGCGACTATAGGCGGAAGACGGTCAAAAAAGTAGAACATATGGTAGGGTTGGAGTGTTGAAGTATTCGGATAACGTCATCTGATAGGTGGGGTTTGGAACTTAAAGACCATTCATTGATCAGATAATTTATGTGTTCAAAGCCCAGCTCTTCTCATGACGTCACCCGGGAGCTCAGAGTAGCAACCCTACCTTATGATGTCCTGTTTGGTTTCTCTCCCCCATACGACGCCTCTCTTGGCCTCGCTGGCTCATTCATGTGAATGTTGACTCTTTGATAAGCTCGGTCAACCGCTGAAATGCGACTCTGGGCGGACGACGGTACAAATAGGAGAACATAAAATAGGGTTGCACCGTTGAAGTAGCCGGATTACGTTATCTGATAAGTGGGGACTGGAATTAACTGACCAATCATTGATCAGATAATTTATGGGTTCCGAACCCTGCCTTTTTCATGACGTCACCCGGGTACCTCAGAGTAGCAAACACTATCTTATGTTGTGGTGTTTGATTCCTTTTCCACTCACGATAGCCTTGTTTGGCCTCGCTGATATTTTGTGAAATGAAGGCACCTTTATCCTGCTTAAATGCGACTCTGAGCGGAAGACGGTCTAATCAGGGGAACATAAGATAGGGTTGCTGCGTTGAAGTTGTCGGCTGACATCATCTGATATGCGGGTCCTGGGTATAACCAATTATTGGACACATACTATGTGGATTACAGAGCTCCACCTTCATGACGTCACCCGGGAGCTCAGAGTAGCAACCCTACCTAATGATGTCCTGTTTGGTTTATCTCCCCCTTACGTCGCCTTTCTTGGCCTCGCTGGCTCTTTCATGTGAATGTTGACTCTTTAATAAGCTCGGTCAACTAGTGAAATGCGACTCTGGGCGGAAGACGGTCCAAACCAGAGAACATAATTAGGGTTGCTGCAATGAAGTAGTCGGCTGACGTCATCTGATAGGTGGGGTTTGGTATTGACCGACCATTCATTGATCAGATAATTTGTGTGTTCAGCGCCCCGCCCTTCTCATGACGTCACCCTGGAGCTCAGAGTAGCAACCCTACCTTATAATGTGCTGTTTGGTTTCTCTTCCGCTCACGGTGGCCTTTTCTTGTCCTCGTTGGCTCATTCATGTGAATGTTGACTCTTTGATAAGCTCGGTCAACTACAGAAATGCGACTCTGAGCGGAAGACGGTACAAATAGAACATAAGGTGGGTTGCTCTATTGAAGTAGCCGGATGACGTCGTTTCATAGGTGGGGCTTGGACATGAACAATCATTGGTCAGATGCCTTATAGGTACAAAATCCCGCCCTTCTCATGACGTCACTCGGGTAACTCAGAGTAGCAACCCTACCTTATGTTGTGCTGTTTGGTTCCTCTTCCGGTCACGGTGGCCTTGTTTAGTTAGCCTCGCTGGATAATGTGAAATGACGGCGGCTTTATCCTGCTGAAATGCGACTCTGAGCGGAAGACGATCCAAACAGGAGAACATAAGATAGTGCTGCTACGTTGAAGTTGTCGGCTGACGTCATCTGATAGGTGGGATTTGGGATTGACCGACCAATCATTGATCAGATAATTTGTGGGTTCAGAGCCCAGCCCTTCTCATGACATCATCCGAGAGCTCAGAGAAGCTATCCTGTCTTATGATGTGCTGTTTGGTGGCGTTTCTTGGCGTCGTTGCCTCGCTCATACATGTGAATATCGACTCTTTAATAAGCTCGGTCAACTACTGCAATGCGACTATAGGCGGAAGACGGTCAAAAAAGTAGAACATATGGTAGGGTTGGAGTGTTGAAGTATTCGGATAACGTCATCTGATAGGTGGGGTTTGGAACTTAAAGACCATTCATTGATCAGATAATTTATGTGTTCAAAGCCCAGCTCTTCTCATGACGTCACCCGGGAGCTCAGAGTAGCAACCCTACCTTATGATGTCCTGTTTGGTTTCTCTCCCCCATACGACGCCTCTCTTGGCCTCGCTGGCTCATTCATGTGAATGTTGACTCTTTGATAAGCTCGGTCAACCGCTGAAATGCGACTCTGGGCGGACGACGGTACAAATAGGAGAACATAAAATAGGGTTGCACCGTTGAAGTAGCCGGATTACGTTATCTGATAAGTGGGGACTGGAATTAACTGACCAATCATTGATCAGATAATTTATGGGTTCCGAACCCTGCCTTTTTCATGACGTCACCCGGGTACCTCAGAGTAGCAAACACTATCTTATGTTGTGGTGTTTGATTCCTTTTCCACTCACGATAGCCTTGTTTGGCCTCGCTGATATTTTGTGAAATGAAGGCACCTTTATCCTGCTTAAATGCGACTCTGAGCGGAAGACGGTCTAATCAGGGGAACATAAGATAGGGTTGCTGCGTTGAAGTTGTCGGCTGACATCATCTGATATGCGGGTCCTGGGTATAACCAATTATTGGACACATACTATGTGGATTACAGAGCTCCACCTTCATGACGTCACCCGGGAACTCAGAATAGCAACCCTACCTTATGATGTCCTGTTTGGTTTCTCTTCCGCTCACGGTGGCCTTAATTGGCCTCATTGGCTCAGTCATGTGAATGTTGACTCTTTGATAAGCTCGGTCAACTGCTGAAATGTGACTCTGGGCGGAAGACGGTCCAAACCAGAGAACATAATTAGGGTTGCTTCAATGAAGTAGTCGACTCACGTCATCTGACAGGGGGGGCTTGGGATTGACCGACCAATCATTGATCAGATAATTTGTGGGTTCAGAGCCCAGCCCTTCTCATGACATCATCCGGGAGCTTAGAGAAGCAATCCTGCCTTATGATGTGCTGTTTGGTGCCTTTTCTTGGCCTCGTTGGCTCGCTCATACATGTGAATATCGACTCTTTGATAAGCTCGGTCACCTACTGCAATGCGACTATGGGCGAAAGAAGGTCAAAAAAGGAGAACATAAGGTAGGGTTGGTGTGTTGAAGTATTCGGATGACGTCATCTGATAGGTGGGGTTTGGAATTGACCGACCAATCATTGATCAGATAATTTATGGGTTCCGAACCCCGCCTTTCTCATGATGTCTCCCGGGTACCTCAGAGTAGGAACCCTACCTTATGATGTCCTGTTTGGTTTCTCTCCCCCTTACGTCGCCTTTCTTGGCCTCGCTGGCTCATTCATGTGAATGTTGACTCTTTAATAAGCTCGGTCAACTGCTGAAATGCGACTTTGGGCGGAAGACGGTCCAAAAAGGAGAACATCAGTTAGGGTTACTGCGTTTATATATCCGGATGACGTCGTCTGATAGGTGGGGCTTGTACATGACCAATCATTGGTCAGATGGTTTATAGGTACAAAATCCAGCCCTTCTCATGACGTCACTCGGGCAACTCAAAATAGCAACCATACCTCATGTTGTCCTTTATCCTGCTAAAATGCATCTCTTAACGGAACATAATCGAAACAGGAGAACATAAGATCCCTAGGGTTGCTGCGTTTAAGTACCCGGCTGACGTCATCTGATAGGCATGGCCTGGGTATAACCAATCATTAGACATACTAAGTGGATTACAGAGCTCCACCCTTATGACGTCACCCGAGAACTCAGAGTAGCAACCCTACCTTATTATTTCCTGTTTGGTTTCTCTTCCGCTCACGGTGGCCTTACTTGGTCTCACTGGCTCAATCATGTGAATGTTAACTCTTTGATAAGCTCGGTCAACTACTGAAATGCGACTCTGGGCGGAAGACGGTCCAGACAGAACATAATTACGGTTGCTGCAATGAAGTAGTCGGCTAAAGTCATCTGATAGGTGGGGTTTGGGATTGACCGAGCTATCATTGATCAGATAATTTGTGGGTTCAGAGCCCCGCCATTCTCATGATGTCACCCGGGACCTCAGAGAAGCAACCCTACCTTATGATGTCCTGTTTGGTTTCTCTTCCGCTCAAGGTGGCCTTTCCTGGCCTCGTTGGCTCGCTCATACATGTGAATGTCGTTTCTTTAATAAGCTCGGTCAATTGCTGAAATGCGACTATGGGCGAAAGACGGTCAAAAAAGTAGAACATAATGTAGGGTTGGTGTGTTGAAGAATTCGGATGACATCATCTGATAGGTGGGGTTTGGAACTTACCGACCAATCATTGATTAGATAATTTATGTGTTCAAAGCCCAGCTCTTCTCATGACGTCACCCGGGAACTCAGAGTAGCAACCCTACCTTATGATGTCCTGTTTGGTTTCTCTTCCGCTCACGGTGGCCTTAATTGGCCTCATTGGCTCGATCATGTGAATGTTGACTCTTTGATAAGCTCGGTCAACTGTTGAAATGCGACTCTGGTACAAAATCCCGCCCTTCTCATGACGTCACTCTGGCATCTCAGAGTAGCAACCCTACTTTATATTGTGCTGTTTGATTTCTCTTCCGCTCAAGGAGGCCTTTCTTGGCCTCGCTGGCTAGAAGACTCCTTATGGTAATAATAATGATAAGAATAAATAATAAAGCTCGGGCAAATGCTGAAATGCGACACTGAGCAGAAGACGCTCCAAACAGAACATAAGGTCGGGTTGGTGCATTGAAGTACCCAGATGACGTCATATGATAGGCGGCTCTTGGGCATGACCGACCAATCATTGATCAGATTGTTTGTATATACAATACCCCGCCCTTCTCATGACGTCACTCGGGCAACTCAGAGTAGCAACCCTACCTTATGTTGTGCTGTTTGGTTCCTCTTCCGCTCACGGTAGCCTTGTTTAGTTAGCCTCGCTGGATTATGTGAAATGACGGCGGCTTCATCCTGCTGAAATGCGACTCTGAGAGGAAGACGGTCCAAACAAGAGAACATAAGATAGGGTTGCTGCGTTGAAGTTGTCGGCTGACGTCATCTGATAGGTGGGATTTGGGATTGACCGACCAATCATTGATCAGATAATTTGTGGGTTCAGAGCCCCGCCATTCTCATGACATCATCCGGGAACTCAGAGAAGCAACCCTAGCTTATGATGTGCTGTTTGGTTTTTCCCGGTCACGGTGGCCTTTCTTGGCCTCGCTGGCTCGCTCATACATGTGAATGTCGACTCTTTAATAAGCTCGGTCAACTGCTGAAATGCGACTCTGGGATGAAGACGGTCCAAATAGGAGAACATAAGGTAGGGTTGCAGCGTGATAGGTGGGGACTGGAATTGACCGACCAATCATTGATCAGATAATTTATGGGTTCCGAACCCCGCCTTTCTCATGACGTCACCCGGTACCTCAGAGTAGCAACCCTACCTTATGTTGTGCTGTTTGATTCCTCTTCCGCTCACGGTAGCCTTGTTTGGCCTCGCTGGATCATGTGAAATGACGGCGGCTTTATCCTGCTGAAATGCGACTCTGAGCGGAAGACGGTCTAATCAGGAGAACATAAGATAGGGTTGCTATGTTGAAGTTGTCGGGTGACGTCATCTGATAGGTGGGGTTTTTGTTTGACCGACCAATCATTGATGAGATAATTTGTGGATTCTGAGCCCCGCCCTTCTCATGACGTCACCCGGGTACATCAGAGTAGCAACCCTACCTTATTTTGTGCTGTTTAGTTCTCCTTCCGCTCACGGTAGCCTTGTTTGGCCTCGCTGGATTATGTAAAATGAAGGCGTCTTTATCCTGCTGAAATGCAACTGTAGCGGAAGACGGTCTAAACAGGAGAACATAAGATATGGTTGCTGCGTTGAAGTACCTGGCTGACGTCATGTGATAGGCGGGGCCTGGGTATAACCAATCATTGGACACATACTATGTGGACGTCACCCGGGAGCTCAGAGTAGCAACCCTACCTTATGATGTCCTGTTGGTTTTCTCTTCCGCTCACGGTGTCCTTTCTTGGCCTCGTTGGCTCATTCATAGGAATGTTGATTCTTTAATAAGCTCGGTCAACTGCTGAAATGCGACTCTGGGCAGAAGATGGTCCAAAGAGGAGAACATAAGGTAGGGGTCCTGCGTTGAAGTAGCCGGATGACGTCGTTTCATAGGTGGGGCTTGGACATGACCAATCATTGGTCAGATGCCTTATAGGTACAAAATCCCGCCCTTCTCATGACGTCACTCGGGCAACTCAGAGTAGCAACCCTACCGTATGTTGTGCTGTTTGATTCCTCTTCCGCTCTAGGTGGCCTTTCGTGGCCTCGTTGGCTCATTCATGTGAATGTCGACTCTTTAATAAGCTCAGTCAACTGCTGCAATGCGACTATTTGCGGAAGACGGTCCAAAAAGGAGAACATAAGGTAGGGTTGGTGTCGCATTTCAGCATTTGCCCGAGCTTTATTATTATTATTATTGTTATTGTTATTACCATAAGGAGTCTTCTAGCCAGCGAGGCCAAGAAAGGCCTCCGTGAACGAAAGAGAAATCAAACAGCACAATATAAAGTAGGGTTGCTACTCTGAGTTGCACGAGTGACGTCATGAGAAGGGAGGGATTTTGTAACTATAAGGCATCTGACCAATGATTGGTCATGTCCAAGCCACACGTATTAGACGACGTCATCCGGATACTTCAACGCAGCAACCCTACCTTATGTTCTCCTATTTGGACCGTCTTCCGCCCAAATTCGCATTTCAGCAGTTGACCGAGCTTATTAAAGAGTCAACATTCACATGATTGAGCCAATGAGGCGAATTAAGGCTACAGTGAGCTGAAGAGAAACCAAACAGCACATCATAAGGTAGGGTTGCTGCTCTGAGGTACCAGGGGGACGTCATGAGAAAGGCGGGGTTCGGAACCCATAAATTATCTGATCAATGATTGGTCGGTCAATTCCAATCCCCACCTCTTCTCATGACGTCACCCGGGAGCTCAGATTAGCAACTCTACCTTATGATGTGCTGTTTGGTTTCTTTCCGCCTTACGACGCCTTTCTTGGCCTCGCTGGCTCATTCATGTGAATGTTGACTCACTCTTTAATAAGCTCGGTCAACTGCTGAAATGCGACTCTGGGTGGAAGACGGTACAAATATTAGAACATAAGGTGGGTTGCTCTATTGAAGTAGCCGGATGACGTCGTTTCATATGTGGGGCTTGGACATGACCAATCATTGGTCAGGTGCCTTATAGGTACAAAATCCCGCCCTTCTCATGACGTCACTCGGGCAACTCAGAGTAGCAACCCTACTTTATATTGTGCTGTTTGATTTCTCTTCCGCTCACGGAGGCCTTTCTTGGCCTCGCTGGCTAGAAGACTCCTTATGGTAATAATAATAACAATAATAATAATAATAACGCTCGGGCAAATGCTGAAATGCGACACTGAGCAGAAGACGCTCCAAACAGAACATAAGGCATGACCGACCAATCATTGAATCAGATTGTTTGTATATACGATACCCCGCCCTTCTCATGACGTCACTCGGGCAACTCAGAGTAGCAACCCTAACTTACGTTGTGCTGTTTGGTTCCTCTTCCGCTCACGGTGGCCTTGTTTGGCCTCGCTGGATTATGTGAAATGAAGGCGCCTTTATCCTGCTGAGATGCGACTCTGAGCGGAAGACGGTCTAAACAGGAGAACATTAGATAGGGTTGCTGCGTTGAGGTACCTGGCTGACGTCATATGATAGGCGGGGACTGGGTATAACCAATCATTGGACACATACAATGTGGATTACGGAGCTCCTCCCTCATGACGTCACCCGGGAACTCGGAATACAACCATACCTTATGATGTCCTGTTTTGTTTCTCTAAGGCTCACGGTGGCCTTACTTCGCCTCACTGGCTCAATCATGTGAATGTTGACTCTTTGATAATCTCGATCAAATACTGAAATGCGACTCTGGGCGGAAGACAGTCCAAACAGGAGAACATAATTAGGGTTGCTGCAATGAAGTAGTCGGCTGACGTCATCTGATAGGTGGGGCTTGGGATTGACCAACCAATCATTGATCAGATAATTTGTATGTTCAGCGCCCCGCCCTTCTCATGACATAACCCGGGAGCTCAGAGTAGCAACCCTACCTTATGATGTGCTGTTTGGTTTCTCTTCCGCTCACGGTGGCCTTTCTTGGCCTCGTTGGCTCATTCATGTGAATGTTGACTCACTCTTTAATAAGCTCGGTCAACATCTGAAATGCGACTCTAGGCGGAAGACTGTACAAATAGAACATAAGGTGGGTTGCTCTACTGAAGTAGCCGTATGACGTCGTTTCATAGGTGGGGCTTGGACATGACCAATCATTGGTCAGATGCCTTATAGGTACAAAATCCCGCCCTTCTCATGACGTCACTCGGGCAACACAGAGTAGCAACCCTACCTTATATTGTGCTGTTTGGTTCCTCTTCCGGTCACGGTGGCATTGTTTAGTTAGCCTCGCTGGATTATGTGAAATGACGGCGGCTTTATCCTGCTGAAATGCGACTCTGACGGGAAGACGGTCCAAACAGAACATAAGATAGGGTTGCTGCGTTGAAGTTGTCGACTGACGTCATCTGATATGTGGGGTTTGGGATTGACCGACCAATCATTGATCAGATAATTTGTGGGTTCAGAGCCCCGTCGTTCTCATGACATCATCCGGGATCTCAGAGAAGCAACCCTACCTTATGATGTGCTGTTTGGTTTCTCTTCTGCTCAAATGTGGCCTTTCTTGGCCTCGTTGGCTAGCTCATACATGTGAATGTCGAGTCTTTAATATGCTGGGTCAACTACTGCAATGCGACTATGGGCGAAAGACGGTCAAAAAAATAGAACATAAGGTAGGGTTGGTGTGTTGAAGTATTCGGAAGACGTCATCTGATAGGTGGGGTTTGGGACTTACCGACCAATCATTGATCAGATAATTTGTGAGTTCAGCGCCCCGTCCTTCTCATGACGTCACCCGGGAGCTCAGAGTAGCAAACCTATATTATGATGTGCTGTTTGGTTTCTCTTCCGCTCAAGGTGGCCTCAATTGGCCTCAGTAGCTCAATCATGTAAATGTTGACCCATTGATAAGCTCGGTCAACTGCTGTATTGCGACTCTGGGCGGAAGACGGTACAAATGGGAGAACATAAGGTGTGTTGCTCTATTGAAGTAGCCGGATGACCTCGTTTCATTGGTGAGGCTTGGACATGACCAATCATTGGTCAGATGCCTTATAGGTACAAAATCCCGCCCTTCTCACGACGTCACTCGTGCAACTCAGAGTAGCAACCCTACTTTATATTGTGCTGTTTGATTTCTCTTCCGCTCACGGAGGCCTTTCTTGGCCTCGCTGGCTAGAAGACTCCTTATGGTAATAATAATAACAATAATAATAATAATAAAGCTCGGGCAAATGCTGAAATGCGACACTGAGCAGAAGACGCTCCAAACAGAACATAAGGTCGGGTTGGTGCATTGAAGTACCCGGATAACGTCATATGATAGTTGGCTCTTGGGCATGACCGACCAATCATTGATCAGATTGTTTGTATATGCAATACCGCGCCCTTCTCATGACGTCACTCGGGCAACTCAGAGTAGCAACCCTACCTTATGTTGTGCTGTTTGGTTCCTCTTCCGGTCACGGTGGCCTTGTTTAGTTAGCCTCGTAGGATTTTATGTGACATGACGGCGGCTTTATCCTGCTGAAATGCGACTCTGAGCGGAAGACGGTCCAAACAGGAGAACATAAGATAGGGTTGCTGCGTTGAAGTTGTCGGCTGACGTCATCTGATAGGCGGGGTTTGGGATTGACCGACCAATCATTGATCAGATAATTTGTGGATTCAGAGCCCCGCCCTTCTCATGACATCATCCGGGAGCTCAGAGAAGCAACCCTACCTTATGATGTGCTGTTTGGTTTCTCTTCCGCTCACGGTGGCCTTTCTTGGCCTCGTTGGCTCGCTCATACATGTGAATGTCGACTATTTAATAAGCTCGGTCAACTACTGCAATGCGACTATGGGCGGAAGACGGTCAAATAAAGAGAACATAAGAAAGGGTTGGTGTGTTGACGTATTCGGATGACATCATGTGATAGGTGGGGCTTGGAACTTACCGACCAATCACTGATCAGATAATTTATGTGTTCAAAGCCCAACTCTTCTCATGACGTCACCCGAGAGCTCAGAGTAGCAACCCTCTCTCATGATGTCTAGTTTGGTTTCTATCTCCCTTTCGTAGACTTTTTTGGCCTCGCTGGCTCATTCATATGAATGTTGACTCACTCTTTAATAAGCTCGGTCAACTGCTCAAATGCGATTCTGCGAGGAAGACGGTCCAAACAGGAGAACATAAGGTAGGGTTGCTGCGCTGAAGTAGCCGTATGACGTCATCTGATAGGTGGGGATTGGGATTGACCGACCAATCATTGATCAGATAATTTGTGGGTTCCGAACCCCTCCTTTCTCATGACGTCACCACACAGAGTAGCAACCCTACCTTATGTTGTGCTGTTTGATTCCTCTTCCGCTCACGGTGGCCTTGTTTGGCCTCGCTGGATTATGTGAAATGAAGGCGCCTTCATCCTGCTGAAATGCGACTCTGAGCGGAAGACGGTCTGAACAGGAGAGCATAAGATAGGGTTGCTGCGTTGAAGTACATGGCTGACGTCATCTGATAGGCGGGGCCTGGGTATAACCAATCATTGGACACATACTATGTGGATTACAAAGCTCCACCCTCATGACGTCACCCGGGAGCTCAGAGTAGCAACCCTAACTTATGGTGTCCTGTTTGCTTTCTCTTCCGCTCACGGTGGCCTTTAATTGGCCTCGTTGGCTTAATGTTGACTGTTGACTCTTTGATAAGCTCGGTCAACTGCTGAAATGCGGCTCTAAGCGGAAGACGGTCCAAACAGGAGAACATAAGATAGGGTTGCTGCGCTAAAGTTCACGAATGACGTCATCTCATAGGCGTGGCCTGGGTACAACCATTCATTGGACACATACTATGTGGATTACGGAGCTCCATTCTCATGACTTCACCAGGGAACTCAGAATACAACCCTACGATATGATGTCCTGCTTGGTTTCTCTTAGTCTCACGGTGGCCTTTCTTGGACTCACTGGCTCATTCATGTGAATGTCGCCTCTTGAATAAGCTCGGTCAACTGCTGTAATGCGATTATGGGCGAAAGACGGTCAAAAAAGGAGAACATAAGGTAGGGTTGGTGTGTTGAACTACCCGGAAGACGTCATCTGATAAGTGGGGTTTGGAACTTACCGACCAACCATTGATCAGATAATTTGTGTGTTAAGAGCCCCGCCCTTCTCATGACGTCACTCGGGAGCTCAGAGTAGCAACCCTACCTTATGATGTTTTGTTTAGTTTCTCTTCCGCTCACGGTAGCCTTATTTGGTTCCCTGGCTCAATCATGTGAATGTTGACTCTTTGATAAGCTCGCTCAACTGCTGAAATGCGACTCTGGGCGGAATACGGTCCAAACAGAACATAATTAGGGTTGCTGCGTTGAAGTAGCCGGATGACGTCATCTGATCGGTGGGGATTGGAATTGACCGACCAATCATTGATCAGATAATTTGTGGGGTCCGAACCCCGCCTTTCTCATGACGTCACCCGGGTAAATCAGAGTAGCAACCCTACCTTATGTTGTGCTGTTTGATTCCTCTTCCGCTCACGGTAGCCTTGTTTGGCCTCGCTGGATTATGTGAAATAAAGGCGCCTTTATCCTGCTGAAATGCGACTCTGAGCGGAAGACGGTCTAAACAGAACATAAGATAGGGTTGCTGCGTTGAAGTATCTGTCTGCCATCATCTGATAGGCGGAGCCTGGGTATAACCAATCATTGGACACATACTATGTGGATTACAGAGCTCCACTTTCATGACGTCACCCGGGAACTCAGAATAAAACCCTTCCTTATGACGTCCTGTTTGGTTTCTCTTAGGCTCACGGTGGCCTTTCTTGGCCTCACTGGCACATTCATGTGAATGTCGACTCTTTAATAAGCTCGGTCAACTACGGCAATGCGATTATGGGCGAAAGACGGTCGAAAAAGGAGAACATAAGGTAGGGTTGGTGTGTTGAAGTACCCGGAAGACGTCATCTGAGAGGTGGGGTTTGGAACTTACCGACCAACCATTGATCAGATAATTTGTGTGTTCAGAGCCCCGCTCTTCTCATGACGTCACACAGGAGGTAAGAGTAGCAACCCTACCTTATGATGTCCTGTTTGGTTTCTCTTCCCCTCACGTCGACTTTCTTTGCCTCGCTGGCTCATTCATGCAAATGTTGTCTTTTTAATAAGCTCGGTCAACTGCTGAAATGCGACTCTGAGCGGAAGACGGTCCAAACAGGAGAACATAAGGTGGGTTGCTGCGTTGAAGTAGCCGGATGCTGTTATCTGATAGGTGGTGATTGGAATTGACCGACCAAACATTGATCAGATAATTTATAGGTTCCAAACCCCGCCTTTCTCTTGACGACACCCGGGTACCTTAGGGTAGCAACCGTACCTTATGTTGTGCTGTTTGATTCCTTTTCCGCTCACGGTAGCCTTGTTTGGCCTCGCTGGATTATGTCAAATAAAGGCGCCTTTATCCTGCTGAAATGCGTCTCTGAGCGGAAGACGGTCTAAACAGGAGAACATAAGATAGGGTTGCTGCGTTGAAGTACCTGGCTGAAGTCATCTGATAGGCGTGGCCTGGGTATAACCAATAATTGGACACATACTATGTGGATTACAGAGCTCCACCCTCATGACGTCACCCGGGAACTCAGAGTAGCAACCCTACCTTATGATGCCCTGTTTGGTTTCTCTTCCGCTCACGGTGGCCTTTTCCTGGCCTCGTTGGCCCATTCATGTGAATGTTGACTCACTCTTTAATAAGCTCGGTCAACTGCTGAAATGCGACTCTGGGTGGAAGACGGTCCAAATAGGAGAATATAAGGTGGGTTGCTCTATTGAAGTAGCCGGATGACGTCGTTTCATAGGTGGGGCTCGGACTTGACCAATCATTGGTCTGATGCCTTATAGTCATCTCATAGGCGTGACCTGGGTACAACCAATCATTGGACACATAATATGTGGATTACGGAGATCAACCCTCATGACGTCACCCGGGAACTCAGAATACAACCCTTACTTATGATGTCATGTTTGGTTTCTCTTAGGCTCACGGAGGCCTTTCTTGGCCTCACTGGCCCATTCATGTGAATGTCGACTCTTTAATAAGCTCGGTCAACTGCTGCAATGCGATTATGGGCGAAAGACGGTCGAAAAAGGAGAACATAAGGTAGGGTTGGTGTGTTGAAGTACCCGGTAGACATCATATGATAGGGGGGGCTTGGAACTTACCGACCAATCATTGATCAGATAATTTGTGTGTTCAGAGCCCCGCTCTTCTCATGACGTCACCCGGGAGCTCAGAGTAGCAACCCTACCTTATGATGTCCTGTTTGGTTTCTCTTGCGCTCACGGTGTCCTTTTCTTGGCCTCTCTGGCTCAATCATGTGAATGTTGACTCTTTGATAAACTCGGTCAACTACTGAAATGCAACTCTGGGCGGAAGACGGTACAAACAGGAGAACATAATTAGGATTGTTGCCATGAAGTAGTCGGCTGACGTCATCTGATAGGTGGTGTTTGGGATTGACCGACCAATCATTGATCAGATAATTTGTGTGTTCAGCGCCCCGCCCTTCTCATGACATCAACCGGGAGCTCAGAGTAGCAACCCTACCTTATGATGTGCTGTTTGGTTTCTCTTCCGCTCACGGTGGCCTTTCTTGGCATCGTTGGCTCATTCATGTGAATGTTGACTCTTTAATAAGCTCGGTCAACTGCTGAAATGCGACTCTGGGCGGAAGACTGTCCAAATCCAATAACATAAGGTAGGGTTGCTGCGTTGAAGTAGCCGGATGACGTCATCTGATAGGTGGGGATTGGAATTGACCGACCAATCATTGATCAGATAATTTGTGGGGTCCGAACCCCGCCTTTCTCATGACGTCACCCGGGTAAATCAGAGTAGCAACCCTACCTTATGTTGTGCTGTTTGATTCCTCTTCCGCTCACGGTAGCCTTGTTTGGCCTCGCTGGATTATGTGAAATAAAGGCGCCTTTATCCTGCTGAAATGCGACTCTGAGCGGAAGACGGTCTAAACAGAACATAAGATAGGGTTGCTGCGTTGAAGTATCTGTCTGACATCATCTGATAGGCGGAGCCTGGGTATAACCAATCATTGGACACATACTATGTGGATTACAGAGCTCCACTTTCATGACGTCACCCGGGAACTCAGAATAAAACCCTTCCTTATGACGTCCTGTTTGGTTTCTCTTAGGCTCACGGTGGCCTTTCTTGGCCTCACTGGCACATTCATGTGAATGTCGACTCTTTAATAAGCTCGGTCAACTACGGCAATGCGATTATGGGCGAAAGACGGTCGAAAAAGGAGAACATAAGGTATGGTTGGTGTGTTGAAGTACCCGGAAGACGTCATCTGATAGGTGGGGTTTGGAACTTACCGACCAACCATTGATCAGATAATTTGTGTGTTCAGAGCCCCGCTCTTCTCATGACGTCACACGGGAGGTAAGAGTAGCAACCCTACCTTATGATGTCCTGTTTGGTTACTCTTCCTCTCACGTCGTCTTTATTTGCCTCGCTGGCTCATTCATTCAAAAATGTTGAGTCTTTAATAAGCTCGCTCAACTGCTGAAATGCTGATTTAGGAGGAAGACGGTCCAAATAGGAGAACATAAGGTAGGGTTACTGCGTTGAAGTATCCGGATGACGTCGTCTGATGGGCGGGGCTTGGACATGACCAATCAATTGGTCAGATGGTTTATAGGTAAAAAATCCCGCCCTTCTCATGACGTCACTCGGGCAACTCAAAATAGCAATCGTACCTTATGTTGTGCTGTTTGATTCCTCTTCCGCTCACGGTGGCCTTGTTTAGCTTCGCTAGAATATGTAAAATGACGGCGTCTCTATCCTACTATAATGCGCCTCTGAGCGGAAGATGGTCGAAACAGAACATAAGATCCCTAAGGTTGCTGCGTTGAAGTACCTGGCTGACGTCATCTGATAGGCGTGGCCTGGGTATAACCAATCATTGGACACATACTATGTGGATTACAGAGCTCCACCATCATGACGTCACGCGGGAACTCAGAGTAGCAACCCTACCTTATGATGTCCTGTTTGGTTTCTCTTCCGCTCACGGTGTCCTTACTTGACCTCACTGGCTCAATCATGTGAATGTTGACTCTTTGACAAGCTCGGTCAACTACTGAAATGCGACTCTGGGCGGAAGACGGTACAAATAGGAGAACATAATTAGGGTTTCTGCAATGAAGTAGTCGGCTGACGCCATCTGATAGGTGGGGTTTGGGATTGACCGACAAATCATTGATCAAATAATTTATGTGTTCAGCGCCCCGCCCTTCTCATGACATGACCCGGGAGCTCAGAGTAGCAGCCCTACCTTATGATGTCCTGTTTGGTTTCTCTTCCGCTCACGGTGACCTTTCTTGGCCTCGCTGGCTTATTCATGAGAGCATAAGGTGGGTTGCTACTCTGAGCTCCCGGGTGATGTCATGAGAAGGGCGGGGCGCTGAACACACAAATTATCTGATCAATGATTGGTCGGTCAATCCCAAACCCCACCTATCAGATGACGTCAGCCGACCACTTCATTGCAGCAACCCTAATTATGTTCTCCTGTTTGGATCGTCTTCCGCACAGAGTCGCATTTCAGCAGTTGACCGAGCTTATCAAAGAGTCAACATTCACATGATTGAGCCAGTGAGGTCAAGTAAGGACACCGTGAGCGGAAGAGAAACCAAACAGAACATCACAAGTTAGGGTTGCTACTCTGAGTTCCCGGGTGACGTCATGAGGGTAGAGCTCTGTAATCCACATAGTATGTGTCAAATGATTGGTTATACCGAGTCCAAACCTATCACATGACGTCAGCCGGGTACTTAAACGCAGCGACCCTAGGGATCTTATGTTCTCATGTTTCGACCATCTTCCGCTCAGAGTCGCATTTAAGCAGGATAAAGCCGCCGTCATTTTACATATTCTAACAAGGCTAAGCAAGGCCACCGTGAGCGGAAGAGGAATCAAACAGCACAACATAAGGTACGGTTGCTACTTTGAGTTGCCCGAATGACGTCATGAGAAGGGCGGGATTTTGTACCTATAAACCATCTGACTAATCGATTGGTCATGTCCAAACCCCACCTATCAAACGACGTCATCCGGATACTTCAACGCAGCAACCCTACCTTATGTTCTCCTATTTGGACTGCCTTCCGCCCAAATTCGCATTTCAGCAGTTGACCGAGCTTATTAAAGAGTCAACATTTGCATAAATGCGCCAGCGAGGCAAAGAAAGACGACGTGAGGGGAAGGAAAGCCAAACAGGACACCATAATGTAGGGTTGCTACTCTGAGCTCCCGTGTGACGTCATGAGAAGAGCGGGGCTCTGAACACACAAATTATCTGATCAATTGTTGGTCGGTAAGTTCCAAACTCCACCTACCAGATAACGTCTTTCGGATTCTTCAACACACCAACCCTACCTTATGTTCTCCTTTTTGGACAGGTTTTCACCCATAATCGTATTACAGCAGTTGACCGAGCTTATGAAAAGAGTCGACATTCACATGAATGGGCCAGTGAGGCCATGAAAGGCCACCGTGAGCCTAAGAGAATCCAAACAGGACATCATAAGGTAGGGTTATATTCTGAGTCCCAGTATGAGGTCATGAGGGTGGAGCTCTGTAATCCACATAGTAAGTGTCCAATGATTGGTTGTACCCAGGCCACGCCTATGAGATGACGTCTGCCGTGTACTTCAACGCAGCAACCCTATCTTATGTTCTCCTGTTTGGACAGTCTTCCGCTCAGAGTCGCATTTCAGCAGTTGACCGAGCTTATCAAAGAGTCAACATTCACATGATTGAGCCAATGAGGCCAATTAAGGCCACCGTGAGCGGAAGAGAAACCAAACAGGACATCATAAGGTAGGGTTGCTACTCTGAGTTCGCGGGTGACGTCACGAGGGTGGAGCTCTGTAATCCACATAGTATGTGTCCAATGATTGGTTATACCCAGGCCCCGCCTATCAGATGACGTCAGCCAGGTACTTCAACGCAGAAATAATAATAATAATAATAATAATAATAATAATAATAATAATAATAATAATAAATCTCGGGCAAATGCTGAAATGCGACACTGAGCAGAAGACGCTCCAAACAGAACATAAGATGACGTCACATGATAGGTGGTTCTTGGGCATGACCGACCAATCATTGATCAGATTGTTTGTATACACACTACCCCGCCCTTCTCATGACATCACTCGGGCAACTCAGAGTAGCAACCCTACCTTATGTTGTGCTGTTTGGTTCCTCTTCCGGTCACGATGGCCTTGTTTAGTTAGCCTCGCTGGATTATGTGAAATGACGGCGGCTTTATCCTGCTGAAATGCGACTCGGCGGAAGACGGTCCAAACAGGAGAACATAAGATAGGGTTGCTGCGTTGAAGTATCCGGATGACGTCGTCTGATAGGTGGGGCTTGGACATGACCAATCATTGGTCAGATGGTTTATAGATACAAAATCCCGCCCTTCTCATGCCGTCACTCGGGCAACTCAAAGTAGCAACCGTAACTTATGTTGTGCTGTTTGATTCCTCTTCCGCTCACGGTTGCCTTGTTTAGCCTCGCTAGATTATGTAAAATGACGGCGGCTTTATCCTGCTAAAATGCGACTCTGAGCGGATGATGGTCGAAACAGGAGAACATAAGTTCCCTAGGGTTGCTCCGTTTAAGTACCCGGCCGACGTCATCTCATAGCCGTGGCCTGGGTATAACCAATCATTGGACACATACTATGTGGATTACAGAGCTCCACCCTCATGACGTCCACCTCATGATGCAACTCTGAGCTCCCGGGTGACGTCATGAAGGTGGAGCTTTGTAATCCACATAGTATGTATCTAATGATTGTTTATACCCAGGCCCCGCCTATCAGATGACGTCAGCCAGATACTTCAACGCAGCAACCCTATCTTATGTTCTTCTGTTTAGACCGTCCTCCGCTCAGAGTCGCATTTCAGCATGATAAAGGCGCCTTCATTTCACATAATCCAGCAAGTCCAAACAAGGCCACCGTGAGCGGAAGAGAAACCAAACAGCACAACATAAGGTAGGTTTGCTACTCTGAGGTACCCAGGTGACGTCAAGAGAAAGGCGGGGTTCGGAACCCATAAATTACCTGATCAATGATTCGTCGGTCAATTACAATCCCCACCTATCAGATAACGTCATCCGGCTACTTGAACGCAGCAACCTTCCTTATGTTTTCCTATTTGTACCGTCTTCCGCCAAGAGTCGCATTTCAGCAGTTGACCGAGCTTATTGAAGAGAGAGTCAACATTCACATGAATGAGCCAATGAGGCCAAGAAAAGGCCACCGTGAGCGGAAGAGAAACCAAACAGCACATCATAAGGTAGGGTTGCTTCTCTGAGTTCCCGGGTGATGTCATGAGAAGGGCAGGGCTCTGAACACACAAATTATCTGATCAATGATTGGTTCGGTCAATCCCAAACCGCACCTCTCATATGACGTCAGCCTTATGTTCTGTTTGGAGCGTCTTCTGCTCAGTGTCGCATTTCAGCATTTGCCCGAGCTATATTATTATTATTATTATTGTTATTATTATTACCATAAGGAGTCTTCTAGCCAGCGAAGCCAAAAAAGGCCTCCGTGAGAGGAAGAGAAATCAAACAGCACAATATAAAGTAGGGTTCCTACTCTAAGTTGCCCGAGTGACGTCATGAGAAGGGCGGGATTTTGTACCTATAAACCATCTGACCAATGATTGGTCATGTCCATGCCCCACCTATCAGACGACGTCATCCGGCTACTTCAGTAGAGCAACCCACCTTATGTTTTCCTATTTGGACCGTCTTCCGCCTAGAGTCGCATTTCAGTAGTTGACCGAGCTTATGAAAGAGTCAACATTCACACGATTGAACCAATGAGGCCAATTAAGGCCAACGTGAGCGGAAGAGAAACCAAACAGCACATCATAAGGTAGGGTTGCTACTCTGAGTTGTCCGAGTGACGTCATGAGAAGGGCGGGCTACTGTATATACAAACAATCAGATCAATGATTGGTCGGTCATGCCCAAGAGCCACATATCATGTGACGTCATCCTTATGTTCTGTTTGGAGCGTCTTCTGCTCAGTGTCGCATTTCAGCATTTGCCCGAGCTTTATTATTATTATTATTGTTATTATTATTACCATAAGGAGTCTTCTAGCCAGCGAAGCCAAGAAAGGCCTCTGTGAGCGGAAAAGAAATCAAACAGCACAATATAAAGTAGGGTTGCTACTCTGAGTTGCCCGAGTGACGTCATGAGAAGGGCGGGATTTTGTACCTATAAGGCATCTGACCAATGATTGGTCATGTCCAAGCCCCATCTATGAAACGACGTCATCCGGCTACTTCAATAGAGCAACCCACCTTATGTTCTCCTATTTGTACCGTCTTCCGCCCAGAGTCGCATTTCAGCAGTTGACCAAGCTTATTAAAGAGTGAGTCAACATTCACATGATTGAGCCAACGAGGCCAAGAAAAGGCCACCGTGAGCGGAAGAGAAACCATACAGCACATCATAAGGTAGGGTTGCTACACTGATCTCCCGGGTGATGTCATGAGAAGAGCGGGGCTCTGAACACACAAATTATCTGATCAATGGTTGGTTGGTAAGTTCCAAGCCCCACCTACCAGATGACGTCATCCGAATACTTCAACACACCAACCCTACCTTATGTTCTCCTTTTTGGACCGTCTTCCGCCCATAGTCGCATTGCAGTAGTTGACCGAGCTTATTAAAGGGTCGACATTCACATGTATGAGCGAGCCAACGAGGCCAAGAAAGGCCACCGTGAGCGGAAGAGAAACCAAACAGAACATCATAAGGTAGGGTTGCTACTCTGAGCTCCCGGATGATGTCATGAGAAGGGCGGGGCGCTGAACACACAAATTATCTGACCAATGATTGGTCGGTCAATCCCAAACCCCACCCATCAGATGACGTCAGCCGACAACTTCAACGCAGCAACCCTATCTTATGTTCTCCTGTTTGGACCGTCTTCTGCACAGAGTCGCATTTCAGCAGTTGACCGAGCTTATTAAAGAGTCAACATTCACATGAATGAGCATTGAGGCCCAGAAAGGAAGGACACCATGAGCGGAAGAGAAACCAAACAGGACATCATAAGGTAGGGTTGCTTCTCTGAGCTCCCGGGTGATGTCATGAGAAGGGCGGGGCTCAGAACCCAAAAATTATCTGATCAATGACCGTTCGGTTGATTCCAATCCCCACTTATCAGATGACGTCATCCGGCTACTTCAACGCAGCAACACTACCTTATGCTCTCCTTTTTGGACCGTCTTCAGCCCGTAGTCGCATTGCAGCAGTTGACCGAGCTTATCAAAGAGTCGACAGTTCACATGTATGAGCGAGCCAACGAGGCCAAGAAAGGCCACCGTGAGCGGAAGAGAAACCAAACAGAACATCATAAGTTAGGGTTGCTACTCTGAGCTCCCGGATGATGTCATGAGAAGGGCGGGGCGCTGAACACACAAATTATCTGATCAATGATTGATCGGTCAATCCCAAACCCCACCCATCAGATGACGTCAGCCGACTAATTCAACGCAGCAACTCTATCTTATGTTCTCTCCTGTTGGGACCGTCTTCCGCTCAGAGTCGCATTTCAGCAGGATAAAGCCGCCGTCATTTCACATAATCCAGCGAGGCTAACTAAACAAGGCCACCGTGAGCTGAAGAGGGATCAAACAGCACAACATAAGGTACGGTTGCTACTCTGATTTGCCCGAGTGACGTCAGAAGAATGGCGGGGTATTGTATATACAAACAATCTGATCAATGATTGGTCGGTCATGCCCAAGAGCCACATATCATATGACGTCATCCGGCTACTTCAATGCACCAACACGACCTTATGTTCTGTTTGGAGCGTCTTCTGCTCAGTGTCGCATTTCAGCATTTGCCCGAGCTTTATTATTATTATTATTGTTATTATTATTACCATAACGAGTCTTCTAGCCATCGGGGCCAAGAAAGGCCTACGTGAGCGGAAGAGAAATCAAACAGCACAATATAAAGTAGGGTTGCTACTCTGAGTTGCCCGAGTGACGTCATGAGAAGGGCGGGATTTTGTACCTATAAGGCATCTGACCAATGATTGGTCATGTCCAAGCCCCACCTATGAAACGACGTCATCCGGCTACTTCAGTAGAGCAACCCTACCTTATACTCTCCTATATGGACCGTCTTCCGCCCAGAGTCGCATTTCACCAGTTGACCGAGCTTATCAAAGAGTCAACATTCACATGATTGAGCCAATGAGGCCAATTAAGGCCACCGTGAGCCGAAGAGAAACCAAACAAGACATCATAAGGTAGGGTTGATACTCTCAGTTCCCGTGTGACGTCATGAAGGTGGAGCTCTGTAATTCACATAGTATGTGTCCAATGATTGGTTTATACCCAGGGCCCGCATATCAGATGACGTCAGCCAGGTACTTCAACGCAGCAACCCTATCTTATGTTCTCCTGATTAGACACTCTTCCGCTCAGAGTCGCATTTCAGCAGGATAAAGGCGCCTTCATTTCACATAATCCAGCGAGGCCAAACAAGGCTACCGTGAGCGGAAGAGGAATCAAACAGCGCAACATAAGGAAGGGTTGATACTCTGAGATACCCAGGTGACGTCAAGAGAAAGGCGGGGTTCGTAACCCATAAAATATCTGATCAATGATTGGTCGGTAAGTTCCCAACCCCACCTATCAGAAAACGTCATCCGGCTACTTCAATGCAGCAACCCTACCTTATGTTCTCCTTTTTGGACCGTCTTCCGCCAAGAGTCGCATTTCAGCATTGACCGAGCTTATTAAAGAGTCAACATTCACATGAATGAGCCAGTGAGGCCAAGAAAGGCGACGTAAGGGGGAGAGAAACCAAACAGCACATCATAAGGTAGGGTTGCTACTCTGAGCTCCCGGGTGACGCCACGAGAAGAGCTGGGCTTTGAACACATAAATTATCTGATCAATGATTGGTCGGTAAGCTCCAAACCCCACCTATCAGATGACGTCATCCGAATACTTAAACACACCAACCCTGCCTTATGTTCCTATTTTTTGATCGTGTTCCGCCCATAGTCGCATTGCAGTAGTTGACCGAGCTTATTAAAGAGTCGACATTCACATGTATGAGCGAGCCAACGAGGCCAAGAAAGGCCACCGTGAGCGGAAGAGAAACCAAACAGCACATCATAAGGTAGGGTTGATTCTCTAAGCTCCCGGATGATGTCATGAGAAGGGCGGGGCTCTGAACCCACAAATTATCTGATCAATGATTGGTCGGTCAATCCCAAACCCCACCTGTCAGATGACGTCAGCCGACTACTTCATTGCAGCAACCCTAATTATGTTCTCCTGTTTGGACCGTCTTCCGCCCAGAGTCGCATTTCAGTAGTTGACAAAGTTTATCATTCACATGATTAAGCCACTGAGGTCAAGTAAGGCCACAGTGAGCGGAATTCAAACCAAACAGGAAATCATAAGGTAGGGTTGCTAACATGACTTCCCGGGTGACGTCATGAGGGTGGAGCTCTGTAATCCACATAGTATGTGTCCAATGATTGGTTATACCCAGGTCACGCCTATCAGATGACGTCAGCCGGGTACTTAAACGCACCAACCCTAGGGATCTTATGTTCTCCTGTTTGAAACGTCTTCCGCTCAGAGTTGCATTTTAGCAGGATAAAGCCGCCGTCATTTTACATAATCTAGCGAGGCTAAACAAGGCCACCGTGAGCGGAAGAGGAACCAAACAGCACAATATAAGGTAGGATTGGCACTTTGAGTTGCCCGAGTGACGTCATGAGATGGCCAGGATTTTGTACCTATAAACCATCTGACCAATCGATTGATCATGACCAAGCCCCACCTATCAGACGACGTCATCCGAATACTTCAACACTCCAACCCAACCTTATGTTCTCCTTTTTTAACCGTCTTCCGCCCATAGTCGCATTGCAGTAGTTGACCGAGCTTATTAATGAGTCGACATTCACATGTATGAGCGAGCCAACGAGGCCAAGAAAGGCCACCGTGAGCGGAAGATAAACCAAACAGCACATCATAAGGTAGGGTTGCTTCTCTGAGCTCCAGGGTGATGTCATGAGAAGGGCGGGGCTCTGAACCCACAAATTATCTAAACAATGATTGGTCATGTCCAAGCCCCACCTATGAAACGATGTCATCCGGCTACTTCAATAGAGCAACCCACCTTATGTTCTCCTGTTTCGACAGTCTTCCGCCCAGAGTCGCATTTCAGCAGTTGACCGAGCTTATTAAAGAGTAAGTCAACATTCACATGAATGAGCCAATGAGGCTAAGAAAAGCCCACCGTGAGCGGAAGAGAAAGCAAACAGGACATCATAAGGTAGGGTTGCTACTCTGAGTTCCCGGGTGACGTCATGAGGGTGGAGCTCTGTAATCCACATAGTATGTGTCCAATGATTGGTAATACCCAGGCCCCGCCTATCAAATGACGTCAACCAGGTACTTCAACGCAGCAACCCTATCTTATGTTCTGATTAGACCTTCTTCCGCTCAGAGTCGCATTTCAGCAGGATAAAGGCGCCTTCATTTCACATAATCCAGCGAGGCCAAACAAGGCCACCGTGAGCGGAAGAGGAATCAAACAGCACAACATAAGGTAGGGTTGCTACTCTGAGATACCCGGGTGACGTCATGAGAAAGGCGGGGTTCGGAACGCATAAATTATCTGACCAATGATTGGTCGGTCAATTCCAATCCCCACCTATCAGATGACGTCATCCGGCTACTTCAACGCAGCAACCCTACTTTATGTTTTCCTATTTGGACCGTCTTCCGCCCAGAGTCGCATTTCAGCAGTTGACCGAGCTTATTAAAGAGTCAACATTCACATGAATGAGCCAGCGAGGCCAAGAAAGGCGACGTAAGGGGGAGAGAAACCAAACAGGACATCATAAGGTAGGGTTGCAGCTCTGAGCTCCCGGGTGACGTCATGAGAAGAGCTGGGCTTTCAACACATAAATTATCTGATCAATGATTGGTCGGTCAATTCTAAACCCCACCTATCAGATAACGTCATCCGAATACTTCAACACACCAACCCTACCTTATGTTTTCCTTTTTTGACCGTCTTCCACCCATAGTCGCATTGCAGTAGTTGACCGAGCTTATTAAAGAGTCGAAATTCACATGTATGAGCGAGCCAACGAGGCCAAGAAAGGCCACCGTGACCGGAAGAGAAACCAAACAGCACATCATAAGGTAGGGTTGCTTCTCTGAGCTCCCGGACGATGTCATGAGAAGGGCGGGGCTCTCAACCCACAAATTATCTGATCAATAATTGGTCGGTCAATCCCAAACCCCACCTGTCAGATGACGTCAGCCGACAACTCCAACGCAGCAACCCTATCTTATGTTCTCCTGTTTGGACCGTCTTCCGCTCAGAGTCGCATTTCAGCAGGATAAAGCCGCCGTCATTTCACATAATCCAGCGAGGCTAACTAAACAAGGCCACCGTGACCGGAAGAGGAACCAAACAGCACAACATAAGTTAGGGTTGCTACTCTGAGTTGCCCGAGTGACGTCATGAGAAGGGCGGGATTCTGTACCTATAAGGCATCTGACCAATGATTGGTCATGTCCAAGCCCCACCTATGAAACGACGTCATCCGGCTACATCAACAGAGCAACCCACCTTATGTTCTCCTATTTGTACCGTCTTCCGCCCAGAGTCGCATTTCACCAGTTGACCGAGCTTTTCAAAGAGTCAACATTTACATGATTGAGCCAATCATGTGAATGAGCCCTTATCATGACATCATCTGGGTAACTCAGAGGAATTTTTGCTCTGAGGCTCAGCTCTGTCATCTGTTCTTGAGACTACCTCACCCAAGCGGGAAAAGGCAACCGTGTATGAAAAGAAAAATCATTATCATTATCATTATTATAATCATCATTATCATTATTATCAGTATTATGACTGAAGTAAATTGGAACACTCTGGTATACTGGGGTCAACGTGCTGTCAATGGATTGAACCATGGAAAGGTCTGTGGGGCCTGGCTGCAGATAGGGAGCTGTGGTTTTGGTGCATTACATATGACAGCTAGAGAATGGATGTGAGTGGAAGTGGCCTTTCTTCATCTGTTCCTGATGTGAGAAGGAGATGGAGTGAGTATTTTGAAGGTCTGTTGAATGTGTTTGATGATAGAGTGACAGATATAGGTTGTTTTGGTCGAGGTGGTGTGCAAAGTGAGATGGTTAGGGAGAATGATTTGGTAAACAGGGTGTTGAGGCCTGGCTGTGGTGTTGATACTACTCATTGTGGGCGGAGTGGTGTGTGGGGGCAGGGTGTTGTGGCTGAGATTCAGGTGGTGGGGTGGATAGCGGCCATCGTTGCAGCTGGTGGTGTGTAGCACACAGGTTGGCGACGGCGGTGTGGGTCATAACTCACCCGTCATGCTGTGCTGTTTGATTCCTCTTTCGCTCACGGGGTCAGATAATTTGTGGGTTCAGAGCCCCGCCCTTCTCATGACTTGATTCGGGTACCTCAGAGTGGCAACCTTACATTATGTTGTGCTGTTCGGTTCCTCTTCCGTTCACTGTGCTCTTGTTTGAATCTCGCTGGCTTATGTGATATGAGGACGGCTTTATCCTGCTGAAATGCTACTCTGAGCGGAAGACGGTCCAAAAACGAGAACATAAGATAGGGTTGCTGCTATGATGTACCCGGCTGACGTCATCTGATAGGCGGGGCCTGGGCATGACCAACCAAATCTTTGGGCAGATATTTTGTGCGTTCAGAGCCCCGTCCTTCTCTTAACGTCACACGGTAGCTTAGACTTTCTTAACCTCGCTGGCTCATTTGAATGACGAAACTTTATGGTAAAAAAAGGGCACTCTGAGCGGAAGACGGTCCAAACAGGAGAACATAAGGTCGGGTTGCTGCCTTGAAGTAACCGGTGACGTCATCTGATAGGTGGCGCTGGGGCATGACCGACCAATCACTGATCAGATAGTTTGTATATACAAAACCCCGCCCTTATCATGACGTCATCCGGGTAACTCAGAGTAGCAACCCTACCTTATGTTGTGCTGTATGATTCCTCTTCCCCTCACGGTGGCCTTTCTAGGCCACGCTGGCTAGAAGACTCCTTATGGTAATAATAATAATAAAAAAAGCTCGGGCAAATGCTGAAATGCAACTCTGAGCAGAAGACGGTCCAAACAAAACATAAGATAGTTTTGGTTTGTTGAAGTACCTGGATGACGTCATCTGATAGGTGTAGCTTGGGACTTACCGACCAATCATTGATCAGATAATTTGTCGGTTCAGAGCAGCAACCCTACCTTATGATGTCCTGTTTGGTTTCTCTTCCACTCACGGTGGCCTTTCTTGGCCTCATTGGCTCAATCATGTGAATGTTGACTCTTTGATAAGCTCGGTCAACTACTGAAATGCGACTCTGGGCGGAAGACTGTCCAAACAGAACATAGTTAGGGTTGCTTCAATGAAGTAGCAGGGGTTAGGGATTGACCGACCAATCATTGATCAGATAATTTGTGTGCTCAGAGCCCCGCCCTTCTCATGACGTCACCCGGGAGCTCAGAGTAGCAACCCTACCTTATGATGTCCTTTTTGGATTCTCTTCCGCTCACGTTGGCCTTAATTCGCCTCACTGGGTCAATCATGTGAATGTTGACTCTTTGATAATTTCGGTCAACTGCTGAAATGCGACTCTGAGCGGAAGACGGTCCAAACAGGAAAACATAAGTTAGGGTTCCTGCGTTGAAGTACAGGGCTGACGTCATCTCATATGCGTGGCCTGGGTACAACGAATCATTGGACACATACTATGTGGATTACAGAGCTCCACCCTCATGACATCACCCGGGAGCTCAGAGTAGCAACCCTACCTTATGATGTCCTGTTTGGTTTCTCTTCCCCTCACGTCGCCTTTCTTGGCCTCGCTGGCTCATTCATGTGAATGTTGACTCTTTGATAAGCTCGGTCAACTGCTGAAATGCGAGTTTGGGCGGAAGACGGTCCAGATAGGAGAACATAAGGTAGGGTTGCTGCCTTGAAGTATCCGGATGACGTCGTCTGATAGGTGGGGCTTGGACATGACCAATCATTGGTCAGATGGTTTATAGGTACAAAATCCCGCCCGTCTCCTGACGTCACTCGGGCAACTCAGAGTAGCAACCCTACCTTATGTTGTGCCGTTTGATTCCTCTTCCGCTCACGGTAGCCTTGTTTGGCCACGCTGGATTATGTGAAATGAAGGCGCCTTCATCCTGCTGAAATGCGATTCTAAGCGGAAGATGGTCTAAACAGGAGAACATAAGATAGGGTTGCTGCGTTGAAGTATCTAGCTGACATCTGATAGGCGGGGCCTAGGTATAACTAATCATTGGACACATACTATGTGGATTACAGAGCTCCACCCTCATGACGTCACCCAGGAACTCAGGGTAGCAACTCTACCTTATGATGTCCTGTTTGGTTTCTCTTCCGCTCACGGTGGCCTTACTTCGCCTCACTGGCCCAATCATGTGAATGTTGACTCTTTGATAAGCTCGGTCAACTACTGAAATGCGACTCTGGGCGGAAGACGGTCGAAACAGAAAAACATAATTAAGGTTGCTGTAATGAAGTAGTCGGCTGACGTCATCTGATAGGTGGGGTTTGGGATTGACTGACCAATCTTTAATCAGATAATTTGTGTGTTCAGCGCCCCGCCCTTCTCATGACATCACCCGGAGCTCAGAGTAGCAACCCTACCTTATGATGTGCTGTTTGGTTTCTCTTCCGCTCAAGGTGGCCTTTTCTTAGCCTCGTTTGCTCATTCATGAGAATATTGTTGACTTACTCTTTAATAAGCTCGGTCAACTGCTGAAATGCGACTCTGGGCGGAAGACGGTACAAATAGGAGAACATAAGGTGGGTTGCTCTATTGAAGTAGCCGGATGACGTCGTTTCATAGGTGGGGCTTGGACATGACCAATCATTGGTCAGATGCCTTATAGGTACAAAATCCCGCCCTTTTCATGATGTCACTCGGGCAACTCAGAGTAGCAACCCTACCTTATGTTGTGCTGTTTGGTTCCTCTTCCGCTCACGGTGGCCTTGTTTAGTTAGCCTCGCTGGATTATGTGAAATAACGGCGCCTTTATCCCGGTGAAATGCGACTCTGAGCGGAAGACGGTCCAAACAGAAGAACATAAGATAGGGTTGCTGTGTTGAAGTAGTCGGCTGACGTCATCTGATGGGTGTGGTTTGGGAATGACCGACCAATCATTGATCAGATAATTTGTGTTCAAAGCCCCGCCCTTCTCATGACATCATCCGGGAGCTCAGAGTAGCATCCCTACCTTATGATGGGCTGTTTGGTTTCTCTTCCGCTCACGGTGGCCTTGTTTGGCCTCGCTGGATTATGTGAAATGAAGGCGCCTTTATCCTGCTGAAATGTGACTCTGAGCGAAAGACACTCTAAACAGGAGAACATAAGATAGGGTTACTGCGTTCAAGTACCTGGTTGACCTCATCTGATAGGCGGGGCCTTAGTATAACCAATCATTGGACATATACTATGTGGATTACAGAGCTCCACCCTCATGACGTCACCCGGGAGCTTAGAGTAGCAACCCTACCTTATGATGTCCTGTTTGGTTTCTCTTAGGCTCATGGTGGCCTTTCTTGGCCTCACTGGCCCATTCATTTGAATGTCGACTCTTTAATAAGCTCCGTCAACTACTGCAATGCGATTATGGGCGAAAGACGGTCCAAAAAGGAGAACATGAGGAAGGGTTGGTGTATTGAAGTACCCGGAAGACGTCATCTGATAGGTGGGGTTTGGAACTTACCGACCAACCATTGATCAGATAATTTGTGTTCAGAGCCCCACTTTTCTCATGACGTCACACGGGAGGTAAGAGTAGCAACCCTACATTATGATGTCCTGTTTGGTTTCTCTTCCCATCACGTCGTCTTTCTTTGCTTCGGTGGCTCATTCATGCAAATGTTGACTCTTTAATAAGCTCGGTCAACTGCTGAAATGCGAATTTGGGCGGAAGACGGTCCAAATAGGAGAAAATAAGGTAGGGTTGCTGCGTTGAAGTATCCGGATGACGTCGTCGGCTTGGACATGACCAATCGATTCGTCAGATGGTTTATAGGTACAAAATCCCGCCTTTCTCATGACGTCACTCTGGCAACTCAAAGTAGCAACCGTACCTTATGTTGTGCTGTTTGATTCCTCTTCTGCTCAGGGTGGCTTTGTTTAGCCTCGCTAGATTATGTAGAATGACGGCGGCTTTATCCTGCTAAAATGCGACTCTGAGCGGAAGATGGTCGAAACAGGAGAACATAAGATCCCTAGGGTTGCTGCGTTTAAATCCCGGCTGACGTCATCTGATAGGCGTGGCCTGGGTATAACCAATCATTGGACACATACTATGTGGATTACAGAGCTCCATCCTCATGACTTCCCCGGGACCTCAGAGTAGCAACCCTACCTTATGATGTCCTGTTTGGTTTCTCTTCCCCTCACGTCGCCTTTCTTGGCCTCGCTGGCTCATTCATGTGAATGTTGACTCTTTGATAAGCTCGGTCAACTGCTGAAATGCGAGTTTGGGCGGAAGACGGTCCAGATAGGAGAACATAAGGTAGGGTTGCTGCCTTGAAGTATCCGGATGACGTCGTCTGATAGGTGGGGCTTGGACATGACCAATCATTGGTCAGATGCCTTATAGGTACAAAATCCCGCCCTTCTCATGACGTCACTCGGGCAACTCAGAGTAGCAACCCTACCTTATGTTGTGCCGTTTGATTCCTCTTCCGCTCACGGTAGCCTTGTTTGGCCACGCTGGATTATGTGAAATGAAGGCGCCTTCATCCTGCTGAAATGCGATTCTAAGCGGAAGATGGTCTAAACAGGAGAACATAAGATAGGGTTGCTGCGTTGAAGTATATAGCTGACATCTGATAGGCGGGGCCTAGGTATAACTAATCATTGGACACATACTATGTGGATTACAGAGCTCCACCCTCATGACGTCACCCAGGAACTCAGGGTAGCAACTCTACCTTATGATGTCCTGTTTGGTTTCTCTTCCGCTCACGGTGGCCTTACTTGGCCTCACTGGCTCAATCATGTGAATGTTGACTCTTTGATAAGCTCGGTCAACTACTGAAATGCGACTCTGGGCGGAAGACGGTCGAAACAGAAAAACATAATTAAGGTTGCTGTAATGAAGTAGTCGGCTGACGTCATCTGATAGGTGGGGTTTGGGATTGACTGACCAATCTTTAATCAGATAATTTGTGTGTTCAGCGCCCCGCCCTTCTCATGACATCACCCGGAGCTCAGAGTAGCAACCCTACCTTATGATGTGCTGTTTGGTTTCTCTTCCGCTCAAGGTGGCCTTTTCTTAGCCTCGTTTGCTCATTCATGAGAATATTGTTGACTTACTCTTTAATAAGCTCGGTCAACTGCTGAAATGCGACTCTGGGCGGAAGACGGTACAAATAGGAGAACATAAGGTGGGTTGCTCTATTGAAGTAGCCGGATGACGTCGTTTCATAGGTGGGGCTTGGACATGACCAATCATTGGTCAGATGCCTTATAGGTACAAAATCCCGCCCTTTTCATGACGTCACTCGGGCAACTCAGAGTAGCAACCCTACCTTATGTTGTGCTGTTTGGTTCCTCTTCCGCTCACGGTGGCCTTGTTTAGTTAGCCTCGCTGGATTATGTGAAATGACGGCGTCTTTATCCCGGTGAAATGCGACTCTGAGCGGAAGGCGGTCCAAACAGAAGAACATAAGATAGGGTTGCTGTATTGAAGTAGTCGGCTGACGTCATCTGATGGGTGTGGTTTGGGAATGACCGACCAATCATTGATCAGATAATTTGTGTTCAAAGCCCCGCCCTTCTCATGACATCATCCGGGAGCTCAGAGTAGCATCCCTACCTTATGATGGGCTGTTTGGTTTCTCTTCCGCTCACGGTGGCCTTGTTTGGCCTCGCTGGATTATGTGAAATGAAGGCGCCTTTATCCTGCTGAAATGCGACTCTGAGCGAAAGACACTCTAAACAGGAGAACATAAGATAGGGTTACTGCGTTCAAGTACCTGGCTGACCTCATCTGATAGGCGGGGCCTTAGTATAACCAATCATTGGACATATACTATGTGGATTACAGAGCTCCACCCTCATGACGTCACCCGGGAGCTTAGGGTAGCAACCCTACCTTATGATGTCCTGTTTGGTTTCTCTTAGGCTCATGGTGGCCTTTCTTGGCCTCACTGGCCCATTCATTTGAATGTCGACTCTTTAATAAGCTCCGTCAACTACTGCAATGCGATTATGTGCGAAAGACGGTCCAAAAAGGAGAACATGAGGAAGGGTTGGTGTATTGAAGTACCCGGAAGACGTCATCTGATAGGTGGGGTTTGGAACTTACCGACCAACCATTGATCAGATAATTTGTGTTCAGAGCCCCGTTTTTCTCATGACGTCACACGGGAGGTAAGAGTAGCAACCCTACATTATGATGTCCTGTTTGGTTTCTCTTCCCATCACGTCGTCTTTCTTTGCTTCGGTGGCTCATTCATGCAAATGTTGACTCTTTAATAAGCTCGGTCAACTGCTGAAATGCGAATTTGGGCGGAAGACGGTCCAAATAGGAGAAAATAAGGTAGGGTTGCTGCGTTGAAGTGTCCGGATGACGTCGTCGGCTTGGATATGACCAATCGATTGGTCAGATGGTTTATAGGTACAAAATCCCGCCTTTCTCATGACGTCACTCTGGCAACTCAAAGTAGCAACCGTACCTTATGTTGTGCTGTTTGATTCCTCTTCTGCTCAGGGTGGCTTTGTTTAGCCTCGCTAGATTATGTAAAATGACGGCGGCTTTATCCTGCTAAAATGCGACTCTGAGCGGAAGATGGTCGAAACAGAACATAAGATCCCTAGAGTTGCTGCGTTTAAGTACCCGGCTGACGTCATCTGATAGGCGTGGCCTGGGTATAACCAATCATTGGACACATACTATGTGGATTACAGAGCTCCATCCTCATGACTTCCCCCGGGAACTCAGAGTAGCAACCCTACCTTATGATGTCCTGTTTGGTTTCTCTTCCGCTCACGGTGGCCTTACTTGGCCTCACTGGCTCAATCATGTGAATGTTGACTCTTTGATAAGCTCGGTCAACTACTGAAATGCGACTCTGGGCGAAAGACTGTCCAAACAGGAAAACATAATTAGGGTTGCTGCGATGAAGTAGTCGGCTGACGTCATCTGATAGGTGGGGTTTGGGATTGACCGACCAATCATTGATCAGATAATTTGTGTGTTCAACGCCCCGCCCTTCTCATGACATGACCCGGGAGCTCAGAGTAGCAACCCTACCTTATGATGTGCTGTTTGGTTTCGCTTCCGCTCACGGTAGCCTTAATTGGCCTCATTGGCTCAATCATGTGAATGTTGACTCACTCTTTACTAAGCTCGGTCAACTGGTGAAATGCGACTCTGGGCGGAAGACGGTACAAATAGAACATAAGGTGGGTTGCTCTATTGAAGTAGCCGGATGACGTCGTTTCATAGGTGGGGCCTGGACTTCAACGCAGCAACCCTATCGTATGTTCTCCTGTTTAGATCGTCTTCCGCTCAGAGTTGCATTTCAGCAGGATAAAGGCGTCTTCATTTCAAATTATCCAGCGAGGCCAAACAAGGCTACCGTGAGCGGAAGAGGAATCAAACAGCACAACATAAGGTAGGGTTGATACTCTGAGGTACCCGGGTGACGTCATGAGAAAGGCGGGGTTCGGAACCCATGAATTATCTGATCAATGATTGGTCGGTCAATTACAATCCCCACCTATCAGATGACGTCATCCGGATACTTCAACGCAGCAACGCTACTTTATGTTCTCCTATTTGGACCGTCTGCCGCCCAGAGTCGCATTTCAGCAGTTGACCGAGCTTATTAAAGAGTCAACATTCACATGAATGAGCCAGCGAGGCCAAGAAAGGCGACGTAAGGGGGAGAGAAACCAAACAAGACATCATAAGGTAGGGTTGCTACTCTGAGCTTCCGGGTGACGTCATGTGAAGAGCTGGGCTTTGAACACACAAATTATCTGATCAATGATTGGTCGGTAAGTTCCAAACCCCACCTATCACATGATGTCATCCGAATACTTCAACACACCAACCCTACCTTATGTTCTCCTTTTTCAACCGTCTTCCGCCCATAGTCGCATTTCAGTAGTTGACCGAGCTTATTAAAGAGTCGATATTCACATGCATGAGCGAGCCAACGAGGCCAAGAAAGGCCACCGTGAGGGGAAGAGAAACCAAACAGCACATCATAAGGTAGGGTTGCTTCTCTGAGCTCCCGGATGATGTCATGAGAAGGGCGGGGCTCAGAACCCATAAATTATCTGATCAGTGATTGGTCGATCAATTCCAAACCCCACCTATCAGATGACGTCAGCCGACAACTTCAATGCAGCAACATTATCTTATGTTCTCCTGTTTGGACCGTCTTCCGCATAGAGTCGCATTTCAGCAGGATAAACCCGCCGTCATTTCATAGAATCCAGCGAGGCTAGCTAAACAAGGCCACCGTAACCGGAAGAGGAACCAAACAGCACAGCATAAGGTAGGGTTGCTACTCTGAGTTGCCCGAGTGACGTCATGAGAAGGGCGGGGTAATGTATATACAAACAATCTGATCAATGATTGGTCGGTCATGCCCAAGAGCCACCTATCATGTGACGTCATCCTTATGTTCTGTTTGGAGCGTCTTCTGCTCAGTGTCACATTTCAGCATTTGCCCGAGCTTTATTATTATTATTATTGTTATTATTATTACCATAAGAAGTCTTCTAGCCAGCGAGGCCAAGAAAGGCCTCCGTGGGCGGAAGAGAAATCAAACAGCACAATATAAAGTAGGGTTACTACTCTGAGTTGGCCGAGTGACGTCATGAGAAGGGCAGGATTTTGTACCTATAAGGCATCTGACCAATGATTGGTCATGTCCAAGCCCCACCTATGAAACGATGTCATTCGGCTAATTCAATAGAGCAACCCACCTTATGTTCTCCTATTTGTACTGTCTTCCGCCCAGAGTCGCATTTCAGAAGTTGACCGAGCTTATTAAAGAGTAAGTCAACAATATTAACATGAATGAGCCAACGAGTCCAAGAAAAGGCCACCGTGAGCGGAAGAGAAACCACACAGCACATCATAAGGTAGGGTTGCTTCTCTGAGCTCCCGGATGATGTCATGAGAAGGGCGGGGCTCTGAACCCACAAATTATCTGACCAATGATTGGTCGGTCAATCCCAAACCCCAACTATCAGATGACGTCAGCCGACAACTTCAATGCAGCAACATTATCTTATGTTCTACTGTTTGGACCGTCTTCCGCATAGAGTCGCATTTCAGCAGGATAAACCCGCCGTCATTTCATAGAATCCAGCGAGGCTAACTAAACAAGGCCACCGTGACCGGAAGAGGAACCAAACAGCACAGCATAAGGTAGGGTTGCTACTCTGAGTTGCCCGAGTGACGTCATGAGAAGGGCGGGGTATTGTATATACAAACAATCTGATCAATGATTGGTCGGTCACGCACAAGAACCACCTATCACATGACGTCATCCGGGTACTTCAATGCACCAACCCGACCTTATGTTCTGTTTGGAGCGTCTTCTGCTCAGTGTCGCATTTCAGCATTTGCCCGAGCTTTATTGTTATTATTATTGTTGTTATTATTACCATAAGGAGTCTTCTAGCCAGCGAGGCCAAGAAAGGCCTCCGTGAGCGGAAGAGAAATCAAACAGCACAATATAAAGTAGGGTTGCTACTCTGAGTTGGCCGAGTGACGTCATGGGAAGGGCGGGATTTTGTACCTATAAGGCATCTGACCAATGATTGGTCATGTCCAAGCCCCACCTATGAAACGACGTCATCCGGCTACTTCAATAGAGCGACTCACCTTATGTTCTCCTATTTGTACCGTCTTCCGCCCAGAGTCGCATTTCAGCAGTTGACCGAGTTTATTGAAGAGTAAGTCAACATTTACATGAATGAGCCAACGAGGCCAAGAAAATGCCACCGTGAGCGGAAGAGAAACCAAACAGCACATCATAAGGTAGTGTTGCTACTCTTTGTTACCCGGATGACGTCATGAGAAAATCGGGGTTCTGGCCCTACAAATTATCTGATCAATGATTGGTCGGTCAATAACAAACCCCATCTAACATATGACGCCAGCCGGAGACTTCAAGGCAGCAATACTATCTAATGTTCTCCTGTTTGGACCGTCTTCCGCTCAGAGTGCCCTTATTTTTTTAATCATAAAGTGTCGTCATTCAAATGAGCAAGCGAGGCTAAGAAAGGCCTCCATGAACGGAAGAGGAACCAAATAGCACAACATAAGGTAAGGTTGCTTCGCTGACCTATTGGGTGACGTCATGAGAAGAGCGGGGCTCTGAGCACACAAAATATCTGCCCAAAGATTTGGTCGGTCCTGCCCAGGCCCCACCTATCAGATGACGTCAGCCGGGTACTTCATAGCAGCAACCCTACCTTATGTTCTCCTGTTTGGACCGTCTTCCGCCCCGACTCAAATTTCAGCAGTTGACCGAGCTTATTAAAGAGTCAACATTCACATGAATGAGCCAGCGAGGCCAAGAAAGGCGACCGTGAGCGGAAGAGAAACCAAACAGGACATCATAAGGTAGGGTTGCTACTCTGAGTTCCCGGGTGACGTCATGAGGGCGGAGCTCTTTAATCCACATAGTATATGTCCAATGATTGGTTATACCAAGGCCCCGTCTATCAGATGACGACAGCAAGGTACTTCAACGCAGTAACCCAATTTATGTTTTCCTTTTATGACCGTCTTCCGCTCAGAGTCGCATTTCAGCAGGATAAAGCCGTCCTCATATCACATAAGCCAGCGAGATTCAAACAAGAGCACAGTGAACGGAAGAGGAACCGAACAGCACAACATAATGTAGGGTTGCCACTCTGAGCTACCCGAATGAAGTCATGAGAAGGGCGGGGCTCTGAACCCACAAATTATATGACCCCGTGAGCGAAAGAGGAATCAAACAGCACAACATGAGGGGTGAGTTATGACCCACACCGCCGTCGCCAACCTGTGTGCTACACACCACCAGCTGCAACGATGGCCGCTATCCACCCCACCACCTGAATCTCAGCCACAACACCCTGCCCCCACACACCACTCCGCCCACAATGAGTAGTATCAACCCCACAGCCAGGCCTCAACCCCCTGTTTACCAAATCATTCTCCCTAACCATCTCACTTTGCACACCACCTCGACCAAAACACCCTATATCTGCCACTCTATCATCAAACACATTCAACAGACCTTCGAAATACTCACTCCATCTCCTTCTCACATCAGGAACAGATGAAGAAAGGCCACTTCCACTCACATCCATTCTCTAGCTGTCATATGTAATGCACCAAAACCACAGCTCCCTATCTGCAGCCAGGCCCCACAGACCTTTCCATGGTTCAATCCATTGACAGCACGTTGACCCCAGTATACCAGAGTGTTCCAATTTACTTCAGTCATAATACTGATAATAATGATAATGATGATTATAATAATGATAATGATAATGATTTTTCTTTTCATACATGGTTGCCTTTTCGCGCTTGGGTGAGGTAGTCTCAAGAACAGATGACAGAGCTGAGCCTCAGAGCAAAAATTTCTCCGAGTTACCCGGATGACGTCATCATAAGGGCGGGGTTCTGTATATACAAACTATCTGATCAATGATTGGTCGGTCATGCCCAGGCCCCGCCTATCAGATGACGTCAGCGGGGTACTTCAACGCAGCAACCCTACCTCATGTTCTCCTGTTTGGACCGTCATCCTCACAGAGTCGCATTTCAGTAGTAGACCGAGCTTATTAAAGAGTCAACATTCACATGAATGAGCCAGCGAGGCCAAGAAAGGCGACCGTGAGTGGAAGAGTAACCAAACAGCACAACATAAGGTAGGTTTGCTACTCTGAGCTCCCTGGTGACATCATGAGTAGGGCGGGGCGCTGAACCCACAGATTATCTCATCAATGATTGGTCGGTAAGTCCCAAGCCCCACCTATCAGATAAGGTTATCTGGGTACTTCAACAAACCAAAACTATCTTATGTTCTGTTTGGACCGTCTTCCGCTCAGAGTAGCATTTCAGAAGGTCCCCTGTTTTTTTGTTATCTTTTCACCTTAAGGAGTCTTCTAGCGAGCGAGCACAAGAAAGGCCTCTGTGAGCGGAAGAGGAATCAAACAGCACAGCATAAGGTAAGGTTACTTCTCTGAGTTACCCGAATGGCGTCATGATAAGGGCGGGGTTTTGTATATACAAACTATCTGATCAATGATTGGTCGGTCATGTCCAAGCGCCACCTATCATATGACGTCATCTGGACACTTCAACGCAGCAACCCTACCTTATGTTCTCCTGTTTGGACCGTCATCCGCTCAGAGTCGCATTTCAGCAGGATAAAGCCGTCGTCATTTCACATAAGCTAGCGAGGTCAAACAAGGCCACCGTGAGCGGAAGAGGAACCAAACAGCACAACATAAGGTAGGGTTGCAACTCTGAGGTACCCGGATGACGTCATGATAAGGGCGGGGTTTTTTTTATTTACAGACTATCTGATCAATAATTGGTCGTTCATGCCCAAGCACCACCTATCATATGACGTCATCCGTGTACTTCATAGCAGCAACGCTACCTTATGTTCTCCTGTTTGGACCGTCATCTGCTCAGAGTACTTTTTTTTAACCGTAAAGTGTCGTCATTCAAATGAGCTAGTGAGGCCTAAGAAAGCCCTTCGTGAGCGGAAGAGGAACCAAATTGCACAACGTAAGGTAGGATTCCTGCTTTGAGCTATCGGGTGACGTCATGAGAAGGGCGGGGATCTTAGCCCACAAAATATCTGCCCAAAAATTTTGTCGGTCATGCTCAGGCCCCGCCTATCAGATGACGTCAGCCGGGTACTTCAAAGCAGCAACACTATCTTATGTTCTCCTGTTTGGACCGTCTTTCGCTCACAGTTGGTTTCAGCAGTTGACAGAGCTTTTTTAAGAGTCAACATTCACATGAATGAGAGAGCGAGGCCAAGAAAGGCCACCGTGAGCGGAAGAGAAACCAAACAGGACATCATAAGGTAGGGTTGCTACTCTGAGTTCCCGGGTGACGTCATGAGGAGGGCGAATCCCTGTAATCCACAAAGTATCTGTCCAATTATTGGTTATACCCAGGCCCCGTCTACCACATGACGTCAGCCGGGTACTTCAACGCAGCAACCCTATCTTATGTTCTCCTGTTTGGACCGTCTTCCGCTCAGAGTCTCATTTCAGCAGGATAAAGCCGTCGTCATTTCACAAAAACCAGGGAGGTCAAACAAGTCCACCGTGATCTTAAGAAGAACCAAATAGCACAACATAAGGTGGGTTTGCTACTCTGAGCTACCCGAGTGACTTCATGAGAAGGGCGGGGTTCTGAAAACACAAATTATCTGATCAATGATTGGTCGTAAAGTCCCAAGCCCCATCTGTTAGATGACGTCATCCAGGTACTTCAACAAACCAAAACTATCTTATGTTCTGTTTGGACCGTCTTCCGCTCAGAGTCGCATTTCAGCAGGATAAAGCCGTCCTCATATCACATAAGCCAGCGAGAGTCAAACAAGAGCACAGTGAACGGAAGAGGAACCGAACAGCACAACATAATGTAGGGTTGCCACTCTGAGCTACCCGAATGAAGTCATGAGAAGGGCGGGGCTCTGAACCCACAAATTATCTGACCCCGTGAGCGAAAGAGGAATCAAACAGCACAACATGAGGGGTGAGTTATGACCCACACCGCCGTCGCCAACCTGTGTGCTACACACCACCAGCTGCAACGATGGCCGCTATCCACCCCACCACATGAATCTCAGCCACAACACCCTGCCCCCACACACCACTCCGCCCACAATGAGTAGTATCAACCCCACAGCCAGGCCTCAACCCCCTGTTTACCAAATCATTCTCCCTAACCATCTCACTTTGCACACCACCTCCAAAACACCCTATACCTGCCACTCTATCATCAAACACATTCAACAGACCTTCAAAATACTCACTCCATCTCCTTCTCACATCAGGAACAGATGAAGAAAGGCCACTTCCACTCACATCCACTCTCTAGCTGTCATATGTAATGCACCAAAACCACAGCTCCCTATCTGCAGCCAGGCCCCACAGACCTTTCCATGGTTCAATCCATTGACAGCACGTTGACCCCAGTATACCAGAGTGTTCCAATTTACTTCAGTCATAATACTGATAATAATGATAATGATAATTATAATAATGATAATAATAATGATTTTTCTTTTCATACATGGTTGCCTTTTCCCGCTTGGGTGAGGTAGTCTCAAGAACAGATGACAGAGCTGAGCCTCAGAGCAAAACTTCCTCTGAGTTACCCGGATGACGTCATGATAGTGCGGGGTTTTGTATATACAAACTATCTGATCAATGATTGGTCGGTCATGCCCAAGCGCCGCCTATCATATGACGTCATCCGAGTACTTCAACGCAGCAACCCTACCTTATGTTCTCCTGTTTGGACCGTCTTCCGCTCAGAGTGCCCTTTTTTTACCATAAAGTGTCGTCATTCAAATGAGCCAGCGAGGTTAAGAAAGTCTGAGCTACCGGGTGACGTCATGAGAAGGGCGGGGCTCTGAACCCACAAAATATCTGCCCAAAGATTTGGTCGGTCATGCCCAGGCCCCGCCTATCAGATGACGTCAGCCGGGTACTTCATAGCAGCAACCCTATCTTATGTTCTCCTGTTTGGACCGTCATCCGCTCACAGTTGGATTTCAGCAGTTAGTTAATCGTGTTTTTTTTTTTTTACCATAAACAATTATCATTTCGCATGAGCAGGCGACGCCAAGAAAGGTCTCCGTGAGCGAAAGAGGAACTAAACAGCACAACCTAAGGTAAGGTTGCTACTCTGAGTTGCCCGAGTGACGTCATGAGCAGGGCGGGATTTTGTACCTATAAACCATCTGACCAAAGATTGGTCATGTCCAAGCCCCACCTATCGGACGACGTCATCCGGCTACTTCAACGCAGGATCCCCTACCTTATGTTCTCCTGTTTGGATCGTCTTCCAAACACAGTCGCGTTTCAGCACTTGACCGAGTTTATCAAAGAGTCAACATCCACATGAATGAGCCAACGAGGCCAAGAAAGGCGACCATGAGCGGAAGAGAAACCAAATAGGACATCATAAACTAGGGTTGCTACTCTGAGCTCTCGGGTGACGTCATGAGGGCGGAGGTCTATAATCCACCAAGTTTCTGTCCAATGATTGGTTATACCAAGGCCCTGTCTATCAAATGAAGTCAGCCGGGTACTTCAACGCAGCAACCCTATCTTATGTTCTCCTGTTTGGACCGTCTTCCTCTCAGAGTCGCATTTCAGCAGGATAAAGCCGTCGTCATATCACATAAGCCAGCGAGGTCAAACAAGGCCACCGTGATCGAAAGAGGAACCAAACAGCACAACAGAGAGACGTCACGAGAAGGGCGGGGCTCTGAACCCACAAATTATCTGATCAATGATTGGTCGGTAAGTCCAAAGCCCCACCTATCAGAAAACGTCATCTAGGTACTTCAACAAACCAAAACAATCTTATGTTCTGTTTGGACCGTCTTCTGGCCTGAGTCACATTTCAGCTGATACTTCAACACAGCAAGCCTACCTTATGTTCTCCTGTTTGGACCGTCTTCCGCTCAGAGTGCCTTTTTTTTACCATAAATGTCGTCATTCAAATGAGCCAGCAAGGCTAAGAAAGACCTCCGTGAGTGGAAGAGGAACCAAATAGCACAACATAAGGGAGGATTGCTGCGCTGAGCTACCGGGTGACGTCATGTGAAGGGCGGGGCTCTGAACCCACAAAATATCTGCCCAAAGATTTGGCCGGTCATGCCCAGGCCCCGCCCATCAGATGACGTCAGCCGGGTACTTCATAGCAACAACCCTATCTTATATTCTCCTGTTTGGACCGTCATCCGCTCAGAGTTGGGTTTCAAAAATTGACCGTATTTTTGTTTCTTTTATCATAAAGAATAGCTATTTCGCATGACCCAGCGACGCCAAGAATGGCCTCCGTGAGCGGAAGAGGAACTAAACAGCACAACACAAGGTAAGATTGCTACTCTGAGTTGCCCGAGTGACGTCATGAGAAGGGCGGGATTTTGTACCTATAAACCATCTGACCAATGATTGGTCATGTCCAAGCCCCACCTATCAGACGACGTCATCCGGCTACTCCAACACACCAACCCTACCTTATGTTTTCCTATTTGGACCGTCCTCTGCCCAGAGACGCATTTGAGCAGGTGACCGACCTTATTAAAGAGTCAACATTCACATAAATGAGCCATTGAGGCAAAGAAAGGTCACCGTGAGGGGAAGAGAAACCAAACAGGACATCATAAGGTAGGGTTGCTACTCAGAGCTCCCGGGTGACGTCATGCGGGCGGAGCTCTGTAATCCACAAAGTATCTGTCCAATGATTGGTTATACCCAGGCCCCGTCTATCAGATGACGTCATCAGGGTACTTCAACGCAGCAACCCTATCTTATGTTTTCCTTTTTGGACCGTCTTCCGCTCAGAGTCGCATTTCAGCAGGATAAAGCCGACGTCATTTCACATAATCCAGCGAGGCTAACTAAACAAGGCCACCGTGACCGGAAGAGGAACCAAACATCACAACACGAGGTAGGGTTATGCGAAATGATAATTGTTTATGGTAAAAAAAAAAAAAAACGATCAACTGGTGAAACCCAACTCTGAGCGGATGACGGTCTAAACAGAACATAAGATAGGGTTGCTGCTATGAAGTACCCGGCTGACGTCATATGATAGGCGGCGCTTGGACATGACCGACCAATCATTGATCAAATAATTTCTATATACAAAACCCCGCCCTTATCATGGCGTCGTCCGGGTAACTCAGAGTAGCAACCTTACCTTATGTTGTGCTGTTTGATTCCTCTTCCGCTCACGGAGACCTTGGTCTCGCTGGCTAGAAGACTCCTTATGGTAATAATAATAATAAAAAAAGCTCGGGCAAATGCTGAAATGCGACTCTGAGCAGAAGACGGTCCAAACAGAACATAAGATAGTTTTGGTTTGTTGAAGTACTTGGATGACGTCATCTGATAGGTGTTGCTTAGGACTTACCGAACAAACATTGATCAGATAATTCGTGGGTTCAGAGCCCCGCCCTTCTCATGACGTCACCCGGGTACCTCAGAGTAGCAACCCTACCTTTTATTGTGCTGTTTGGTTCCTCTTCCGCTCACGGTAGCCTTGTTTGACCTCGCTGGCTTATATGAAATGACGACGGCTTTATCCTGCTCAAATGCGACTCTGAGCGGAAGACGGTTCAAAAAGGAAAACATAAGATAGGGTTGCTCCGTTGATGTACCCGGCTGACGTCATCTGATAGACGGGGCCTGGGTATAACCAATCATTGGACAGATACTTTGTGGATTACAGAGCCCCACCCTCATGACGTCACCCGGGAGCTCAGAGTAGCTACCCTAACTTATGATGTCCTGTTTGGTTTCTCTTCCGCTCACGGTGGCCTTTCTTGGCCTTGCTGTCTCATTCATGTGAATGTTGACTCTTTAATAAGCTCGGTCAACTTCTGAAATGCGAGTCTGGGCGGAAGACGGTCCAAACAGGAGAACATAAGATAGGGTTGCTGCTATGAAGTACCCGGCTGACGTCATCTGATAGGCGTGGCCTGGGCGTGACCGACCAAATCTTTGGGCAGATATTTTGTGGGTTCAGAGCCCCGCCCTTCTCATGACGTCACCTGGTAGCTCAGCCTTTACTAGCCTCGCTGCTCTTTGAATGAACGACACTTATGGGAA